>NC_142798.1:35765046-35866776 GCF_049724085.1 Artemia sp. Qi Xiang Cuo
CAACCCTCAGGGCAAGGGTTTTAAGTTATGCCCTGGGGGCATATAAGGTTTTTATAGAAGGTGTTGTCGTAGAAATTTCAAAAAACGCTCATTCGATTGGAAATTCAAAGGGCTAGTGCCTTTTTAAAAGTCGAAAGTGATTGGAGGGTAACTAACCCTCCTCTCACGTCTACCTTTTCCCCAAACACATCCAATCAAAATTTTAAGATAGCCATTTAATTAAACGTAATTTTAAGTTCTGGAAATTAGGTCTTTGAGGATGAAAATTCCCCCACAGCTCTTAGGGCAAGGGTTGTAAGTTATGCCATGTTTGAAGGTGCCATTTCTTTTGTAATGTGTCCCCTATACATCCTCTTTATTTTTAAGATGTCTGCAGTTAGAGAACATTCTTCTGGCAATTCCACTATTGAGCTGCCCTTTATATATGTGAATTTGCTCTTTTTCTCTGTTTTGCATTCGAAATGTATTCGTATTTCTTCTATAAAAAGATATGTTATTATATAATTTTCCCTTCCAATTCTTTGGATTAAGATTTTATTTTCCTTTATAATTTTGGTTGCACACACCGTATGGCCTTTACTATAGGCAACGCTATAGTGTTGCCTCTGATGCAACCCGGATCTTACTATAAAGTTTGTTACCACGAACTGTTTGATTGCAAACAGGACTCATTTCCAATCAATGGGCTCATTTGATTGGAAATCGAGAGTTCTAGTGCCCTTTTTATTAGTCGAAAGTGATTGGAGGGCAACTAGCCCCCCCTCCACGCCCATATTCCCCCAAACACATCCAATAAAATTTTGAGATTGCCATTTTGTTCAGCATAATTGATTTCCAGATAGAAAGTATGTTTTTGAGGAGGAAACTCCCCAAAACCCTCAGGGCAAGGGTTTTAAGTTATGCCCTGGGGGCGTATAAGGTTTTTATTGAAGGCGTTGTCGTAGAAACTTCAAAAAAATCTCATTCGATTGGAAATTCAAAGGGCTACTACCTTTTTTTATAGTAAAAAATGATTGGATTGCAACTAGCCCCCCCCCCACATCCATCATTACCCCAAACACATCCAATCAAGATTTTGATATAGCCATTTTGTTCTGCATTGTTGATTTCCTGATAGAAAATATGTATTTCAGGAGGACACTCCCCCACAACCCTCAGGGCAAGGGTTTTAAGTTATACCCTGGGGGCATATAAGGTTTCTATAGAAGGCGTTGTCGTAGAAATTTCAAAAAAAGGCTCATTCGATTTGAAATTCAAAGGGCTAGTGCCGTTTTTAATAGTCAAAAGTGATTGGAGGGCAACTAACCCTCCCCACACGTCTACCTATTCCCCAAACACATCCAATCAAAATTTTGAGATAGCCATTTTATAAAACGTAATTTTAAGTTCTGGAAATTAGGTCTTTGAGGATGAAAACTCCTCCACAGCCCTTAGGGCAAGGGTTGTAAGTTATGCCATGTTTGAAGGTGCCATTTCTTTTGTAATGTGTCCCCTATACATCCTGTTTATTTTTAACATTTCTGCAGTTAGAGAACATTCTTCTGGCAATTCCACTATTGAGCTGCCCTTTATATATGAGAATCTACTGTTTTTCTCTGTTTTGCGTTCGAAATGTATTCTTTTTTCTTCTTTAAATAGAGATGTTATTATATACTTTTCCCTTCCAATTCTTTGGATTTACTGTTTTTCTCTGTTCTGCGTTCGAAATGTATTCTTATTTCTTCTTTAAATAGAGATGTTATTATATGTTAATATTTTCCTTTATAATTTTGATTGCACACACTTTGTTAATTAATGCACTATTTTCCATTTAGTTTGCTATACTGCAGGAATTCATCTGTGTGCTTTTAATAAGAAATTCGTGGTTATTTATTAGTGGTACACCTTTTAAGTTACACTCTTTTTCCATATTGTAATCTTCTAAGAAATATCTAGTTTGATCTTAACTAAACCCAAAAAATTTACTCGTTTTCAATTTGAAAGAAATATGAAATGTTTGAGACTGGAAATGGAATGCTGAACATTTCGAACATTCTGAACCCATCTTGTTGATTTAATATAGAGAAATCACAGATAATCAACAATTTCTATTGTTGTGTTGCCACATTGCAGCTAGTCGATTTATCAAGTCCCAGTAAGCCGTAGTGTCTATAATTATCTGATATTCTAAAGACGTTTTTATATAATTCTGAATACACTAGAAAGGGTCCCATATAAGAATAATTTTTTGATGAACTTTCTTGAATGACATGTACTAAATTATTAGGTAAGATTTCGATTTCTAATATTTTTTTTGTTGTATTGTGCCGCTTGGCTCTTTCGGGCCCTTTTTAATTAATTCATACATATTTGTCGGCTGACAAATACCTCTTGAACGAGATTAAATACCCATTCATCTTCAGAACAGAACCCCTCCCTCGGATTAGAAACAATTTTGTCAAATACTGATTTCGCTTCGAAACCATTTAGTAGAAAAAGGGTGTATATTTCCTGCTAGCATCTATACTATTGTTTAACGCTAATTGTATACATGGTAAGAATTCACTCCAATTTCCTCTATATACCTCATAGTGGTAGTGAGTTAGTGTTCTTTTTACACATTCTACTCTGTTTTCTGCTAATCCATTTGTTTGGGGGCTCTTAGGCGATGAATGTATAATTTTGAATCCTAATGCTTTGGCCATTTCATTAAAGGTTTTGCTTGTAAAGCATGAGGTATTATCTGACAGTAGGAAATCCATATTTCCAAAATGTGATATGATTTCTTTTATTATAAATCCCGTCACTGATTTTGACCTGAGGTCTTTGGCTGGTGCCTTGACTATATACTTAGTGAAATGCTCTGATGCAATAATTATATATTGGTCACCGTTAGTGCAAAGTTGTAATTTTCCCGTGGTATCCATTGACAAGATATAAAATGGGTGGTCGGGGAAAATACTTTCCTTTAGTTTAGGATATATAGTGCTAACTTTATTCCTCCTCAAACATAGATCAAAATTCTTCAACTTGGCAGTACATATTTTCAAAAACACAACTTTATTCTAACTTATTCAAAGTTTTTACAGTCCCTATGTGTGCTCCTAGGGAAAGGCTCGTATGCATAAGATTAATGATTCCGCTAATTAGTTTTTTTGGTAGAATGATTTTAAATTGATACATCTGCTTCCTTTTTTCTGAATCGTCTATTGCATACAATAACCCTTCGAATAGGATCAACTGGAGATCTCTTAACCATTTCACAACAAAAGGATTCCCTTCCCCCAAATTTGAAGTTTCTGGTATGTTGTTAATTTGAGCTCTGCCCGAAACGTCAAATTTTGGAAATTTTTCCTGCGGCTTACCCCTCTTGGCGCCTAGGTCGGCGGGTATTCCAGACCCATCCCAATTATCTATGCTAGTGACTCCTTTCATAGTCCTAGTCTTCGCAAGCTCCACCGCACAAGCTTGTCGTATCCATAGCGGCTCGTCCCTCTCCGAGTCCGGATCCATGGACGTTTTAAACCCAGCCCGATTACTCATGGTGCCAGTAACTCCCGTAGTAGTTTTGGTCTTCTTAAGTTCCGCCGTTAGAACTTGTCCTTTACAGGATTCAATTTCACTCCCCTTTAAAATTGACATGCTGTCAGTAACACACGCATATGTACTGCCCTTTAGTTTTACCTCTTTCAATTTGCCATGGATAGACCAAGAAGTCAGGCATCTATCCCTGTACCCAGGCTTGTCCCTTCTCATAGAAGGAAACTCCTTTTCAGTACTACTACTGAATTCACCCCCTTTCGATGTTTTGATAGCTCCGGGAATGTTAGAGCTACCCGTATTTGACTCACATCCCTCACAGGGCCTGGTCAAACCAGTCTGGCTCGACTGTGCATTGCTACCCTCCTTAGAGCTTGCATCGTTTTTATATGTATCCTGGGGGAGATTTTAAGCCTAAGAGTGTGTTTTCTAATTCAATTATTTTCTTGATTGCCACCTTAATTTCAGGGTCTTCTAGTTGAAAACTCCTCATCTCTTCTTTTCATATTCCAAAAAAATCAATCGGTACCTCGTCTCCAAATAGGGCTAAATATTCTACTTCTGACTCAAGATAAATTGACCTATTTTCCTTAGACAATTGTGAGCTAGGGCGACTCAAATAGTCGGCAGGGTTCCTGCTATTGCTAATGTGGTGATAAGTATACAAATCGTTGTCTGATAGACCGCAATTCTTTATAATTTTGAGTGAAGATCTTTGGATCTTTTAAGATATATTAGAGCAGCAAAGTCTACAAATATGTGAGTTCTCGTGGCCCATAAATATCCCTTTTGGAAGTACTTTAGACTTTGTACTAAGGCAAAAAGTTCCTTGTTGTGGTTATCAAACCTAGAGGCTGTGCCACTAAGAACCTTTGAATATGTTGCCACTATTTGAAATCTATCAGCTGTTTCGCATTGTTGCATTAAAATTGAAGCAATACTTTTTTCCGAGTCGTCCGTGACAAGGTAAAATTCTTTGTCTTTATCAGGAAATTCTAGAAAAATACTATTTGGATTTAATAATTCTGTCATTAGTTTTTCAAAGGCTACACTTTGTTCTGGGTGGAAGATAAAAGGAACGTTTTTTTCTAGTTAGTCGAATTAAAGGTTCGGCAAATTTTGCGTAATTATGATAGAAACCCCTGTAATAACCGGTTAAGCCTAGGAATGACCTAATTCCTGTGACGTCACTTTGTGGTATTAATTTCTTTATAGCTTCTAATTTTTGGGCTTGTGGTTTCACTCCTTTCGTGGAGACTCGAAACCCTAACAAGTCAAATTCTTCCGAAAAAAATTGGGATTCATCAATATTAAGCCTTAGATTAAATTTTATGGCCTGTTTTTAAAGTTAGTCCAATATGTTTCAAATGCTCTTTAAAGCTCTCTGAGCAATGTTTTGTCAAGTCATCTGCGTAATTTGGCAAAAATGAAGAAAATTCGGGTCCAAAGACCTGATTTAAAAATTCAACAAAGGCGCGATGCGACAAAACTGACCCTTGTGGTTCGCGTTTAAATACATAAGAAATTCTCCCTTATTCGAAAAACTAAAATATTTTTGGCTTTATTCAGCTTCTTGTAGTGACTAAATCCATTTCTAATATCAATATTTGAAATAAATTTGGTTTTATTAGATAGATCAGAGATGACCTCTGAAATTCTTCGAATACCCCACTGTGAGTATGTTATCGCTTTATTTATTGCCCTTAAATCTATGAGAAACTGACTGTTACTTTCATCCCGTAGATTTTTTGGTGGAATTTTCCCCTCCATTCCGGGTTTTACTATCCAAAATATTGGAGCTGTATATTCTGAACGTCTTATTTCAATTGTTCCTAGTCTTACCATTTCGTTTATGTGTTTTTGTTAGCATTCTGTCATTAAAAATGGTAAAGGGAATTGTTTGACACACTTAATAGGTATATCTGGGCGCATTTTTACTTTATATCCTGGGAGGTCATTTTGCCCTACATCATAAGGTCCAGTTGCAAAGGCTCGTTTCAATTTTAATAAGACTGTCTCTACTATTTGTTTTCTTTCTGAGCTTAACGGACCCGTTTTAATTCTCTTAAAGAATTCACTGTCTTCCCATACTATTTTAGCATCCTCTATAGAGAGGGATTCTTCTTTATTTTATATTCCTCCTGCTGCTAAAAGAGTCCTATCCGTTAAATTATCATTGTTTATCACCTCATATGAACCAACGGTTTTACCTTGTGGCAAGTTTAGAGGTTCATCGCTAGTATTAAAATAAACTATTTTTATTGCATTGTTATAAGTTTCACATAGCAACGGAGATATGTGTAATTGCGTCTCAATATTCGGGGTAAACATAAAAATATAGTGTCGCCATGAGCTACAAAGGGTGCTGAGTGATTTGACAATTTGGCCTTAATGATTTTGAAACGATCGGCCTGAATACAGACCTTTTTCGCTGTATATGTTGCTCCCCTTCCCGAAATTTCTTCAGTGAAAAACGCAAGGGAATTTATTTCCTCCTTACTTGTGTTCCCTAAAGAAATTTTATTATATTTTAAATTTAACGTACAACCTAGTTTGTTTAAAATATCAAATCCTATAATTACGTCGATTTTCAAGTCTGGGACGACTAAAAATTTCCAAAATAATCTTTCATTTCGTTTTGCCTCATCTTTAAAGCAGAATGCTACATTTATTTCTGCTATTAGTGGTAAAGTCTCTCCACTTAAGGATTTCATGATTCGGGAGGATGGTTTGAGGCGTCTACGAACATCTAAAGGAAATTTTTGAAATTTTTCATCTTTTAATAAGCTTCTTTGGCACCTGCTATCCAAGAAACATTTTACAAAATTTTGGTCTGCTATTTTAGCAGTCCACATAAATGGGAAAGAACTTGGTTCAGTTTTATTTTCCTGTAACGTAAGAAAACAAATATTTTCATCTTGATTAGAAGGAGGGTTTGTGATTTTGTTTTCAGGCTTGGGAATTACCTCCTCTAAGACCTGCCTGATTAGTTTTTTTTCAATAGGATTTGGTGCCATACATTTGTCTGCACTATGCCCGAATTCTTGGCACCTTATACATGCTAGCTTTCACCAACAATTTTTTTGGTAATGTCCAGATTTCCCACAATTTGTACAATTTGGGATTTTGCAATTTACTCTCAAGTGTCCAGGCTTCCCACTACAATATAAAGCATCTTCAGTATATTCCCGTATACACTTCCTATTTAGAACTCTGTCGGTTAACACTAAGAACTGAAAGAGGTGATTCCCTAGCAATTTCAAAAGGTTTGGCTGTGATTACCTGCCATTTTCGAGCCATCGTTCAACAATAAGTCTAATAGAAAAGTGGTATTTATTTGTCCTGATATTGAGTGCTATGCTAATACTCTTGGCCCAAGACAACAGGGCAATGGAATGGACTATTACAAAGGGCGTACTACAATGTCTGGCTATGGTCTTGGCTGTTGGTTTGTTAAGCTGTTTCGCTCTTCACTACCTATGGCTAGAAAATATCTTGTACCGGCTGCAACAGATTTTGCACCTCTACACTATACGATTGGGGCTCTGGTAAGGATTTTAAAAAAAGTGCTACGGAAAATCTTAAGTCCAGTGCGCGAACCCTTGGCGAGAGATTAAAACAAAATAGAAAAGATTTAAAAAGGTCGAGAAACAATGCATCGCTCATCAGTCTCTACTCAGGTCAGAAACAAAAGACATCACCCCTGTCAAAGAAAAGAAGGAAAAAGCCGACACGTACTGTAAACAGTAGAAGAAGAAGCCCCAGGATGAGAATTGTTAGACCGAAATTATTATACCTACCGCATAAGGATTCTCAACCTTCAATCACCGCCTCATTGAATCTATTCAATGCTGAAAATGTTGATGTGAGTGTCAAGCATGGATACTATGAAAAATTTTATCCTCAACAACCCCTTTCCGATAATATCCACTTTCAAATTTATTCCAATGAAGACTACTTTATGGACAGGTCTTCAACATTTATAGATTTACGAATGAAAGTCCTGAAATCCAATATTACATTGCCAATTCTTACCGATGGAATATCCTATGAAAATTGTATATTACATAACTTATTTTCGTCAAATCAGTGTCTACATGAATGGTACGCTCGTGAGCACAAGCAACAATCTCTCGAATTATACTAGCTATAGACAATTCGTGCTGATGAAACCCAAGTCTTACAAGGAAATGAGAGGCACCTCCAATGGTTATGAATATATTACTGATAATCATAGTACAGATGCACTTAAAAAGGCTGAAACTAGTGAATTACGTCTAGTTGCAAAAATATATCATGAAATATTTAATATACCTGAATGGCTACCACCCAATATTAAAGTGGATATAAAATTGACGCTTGCTCCATCCAATTTCATATTGAGAAAAGAACTTACTGCCAATCCTGATGTAACTCTTTCCCTGACCTCGGCAATACTTCATGTACGCAAACAACAAGTTATGAGTTCTGTTGCTTTGGCAGTGGAAAAACTGAGAGCCAGTGGAAATAATATAAAACCACTTGTTCCTCATACAATCACCAATCAACATCATATTGCCATGGGGTCACGCACCTTCACCGACTCATCCTTTATCAATGGCGAAATTCCATCAAAACTCGCTTTGGCATTTGTAAAAAGCGCCAGTGCAATAGGATCGTGGACTGGATGCCCACATAAATTTGAAATGTTTGGACTTTCATCTCTTGTCTGCAACGTAAACGGCATCCCACTCTACAATCTATCTTTTGATAAATCGTATAAAACATTGTATGAGTTGAACGTGCAAACCCTAGATCATGATTCGCAACTATTTGAAAATGATATAACCGAAGAAATGTTTGCTAAAACACATGGTATCATTGTATTGCCTTTGTCTGGCACCCAAGATATGAGTGTATTACTCACGGGGAACGTGCTCTTAGAGTGAGAATTTGCCGACCCATTGATTTAGAGTCCTGCAAAAGTATTACTACATTAATATGAAACCTATTGGGAAATCACTCCCGAAGGTAGTGTTCTACTAGACTTGGCACCATGAACACCAGTCAAATAATACCTGTCAAATAATACAGAACACCTGTCCCAGTACAAATCCTATTGTCTGCCCTCGGACTTTCTTGGAAAAATTCAAAGTGCCAACAATACCTTAATTATTGTTAATAGCAGTCTACTATGCTGTCTACTATAGCAGTCTACTATGACCCGTCAACTATGCAGACGGGTCATTGGCTGTGCATCTTTCAAACAATGAAGACGATTGAATTTTTTGATGCTCTTGGTCTACCCTATACATTCTACACACCCCACATCAGCAACTATAATGAGAGCAGTGGGAAAACTATTATTCAAAATCAGAAGAGAGTGCAGGATCTGACGACTAAAAGCTGTGGTTTCCATACACTACTATATTTTGTGTTCCGATGTCGTGGCTATACTTACAAGCAGTTTCTCAACATTTATGTAGACAATCCACGCCTGAACGATTTTCTAGTGGACAATATCCTCTGAGACCTGTATAATATTGATTTCGGTGCCCTAAGAGTAAAGTGCTTAAGAAATATTTGTGAATTTGTTTATTAATAAAATTTATATATACAACAATGTCTTTAAATCTTCACTTTAGATTTCTTCTTCAGTGCGCAGGAAAGGCAATGGGAGACAACGGAATCAAATGGGGAGGAAAAGTCTGCTAGACTTAGATTATGCTGATGATTTAAGCATCCTAGATGAAAGTGTGAGCAAATGAATGAAGTTTTAGAGGTTTTGCGAGTTCAGGGTGCTAGTATTGGTTTGAAAATTAATGTTAGGAAGACTAAGTCACTAAGGCTAGGAATAAGTGAAGATGAAAAGGTGATGTTGGATAATGAAAAGATTGATCAGGTGGGCAGTTTCACTTACCTTGGTAGTATTATTAGTAAAGATGGCGGGAGCAGTGAAGATGTTAAAAGTAGAGTTGCCAAGGCTCAGGGTGTTTTTTCACAGTTAAAAAAAGTCTGGAAGAATTGGAAGATAAGTCTGCAAACCAAGATTAGAATATTAGAAGCTACAGTAATGACCGTGGTCAGATATTACTCATAAGCATTGGTACTTTAAAAGGCGGATGAATATTTTCTCGATATTTTCCAGAGGACTTTCTTAAGGAGTGGTCTGGGTACACGACTGAGTGGCTGTCATTCAAACAAGAGGCTCTACGAACAATGTGTTTCAATACTACTCTCTAGGGCTACAATGAATGACAGGTTGAGGTGGTTAGGGCACGTTGTGCGTAGGAAGGTTAACAGATTGCTGATGATTGTTCTGTTAGGCCAACCATCTAGGGCTAATCAGAAAGTAGGTTGTCCCCGTCTGGGGTGGGAGGACGTTATAAAGAAAGATTTAAGAGAAATGGGAACTTCGTGGGCGGGTGTAAAAAGGGAGGCTTTGAATAGATTGGGGTGGATGAGGAGCGTGCGTAGGTGTGGTGGCCTCAGGCGGCTTGGTGCTGCGGTGAGTTGTTAGTAGTAGTAGTAATAGTAAAGGCAACTGTCGTGAACCACTAATGCTGGTAAATCATTTGGATTCATTTTATATTGATCTTTATTGACTGCAAAGTCAGGGTCACACTTTTTACAGTATAATGTAACTTCACTCTTGTCATATCTCTTTGTATAGTCAATGATACTATTTGCATTCATATTATGAAATTCGCGAGTTTCAATCTGTCTATTTAAAACAATATCACATGCAGTGTTTTCAACCGGTGAATCACATTTGGTAACTACCCAATGAAAATCTCTAGTTTAATTGTCAGAATAGACAGTGTCGTCACAACGATGACGTAGAAAACAAATTGCCTTGTTACGCCAACAGGTGAATCGCAAAACTGATTCTTCCTCCCAGAATAATTTAAATCCACGATTATACCAATCTCGTAGAAATAAACTAAAATCACGTTTGGGATTCTTTCCGATCATACCGGGGTAAGAGTTCTCCCACTGATCACATTTGTCATAGTGACAATTTGAGCACAGATGTCATCTAGGGTGAGAGTCACAAATCTCTTCAAGACATGAATTACATCCTTTAATTTGTACTGCATAGCCTCTATGTAATTTACAAGGATTACATAATTTACACTTTTCACTATAGTCGTCAATAATTGTACAATTCTCACATTGAGTCCAACTGCCAAGAGTGTATATGCATAATGGACATGTAGAGAACATTTTTTTGGTTTCCGACGTCGGCTCTCTCACAGCTGAAACGAAACTGATCGTCCTTGTTCAATAAATTCAGGGTGTAGGTAAGGCGAGAGGAGTAACTCTGTGACGTCACCTTTTTCGAAGGGGGAGTCATCTACATTGAATTTATGGCAATGTTTTCAAAAGTATATCCACAATATTATTCTGCTTTGTTCCAATTAATATATAAATAAATTGAGTATAAGCATTTCAGTCACATTGACAAAGTTTCATACAATAGTCCAATGGGGAAGAATCATTCCCCAATATATTGTCAAGTGTGCCCCGAGAGAATATCCTGCGTTGAAGAGATAACTCGAGAAAATCATCATCCAAAATCAAATGTTTTTCAATAAACACAAGATTCAATATAATTCTATCTTTCTCGAAGTTATTCATTTTTTAATCCTATCACTCTGACTGCTGACTCTAGACTGACTATGATTCGTTAGCCTAAAATTCTAACAAAAAGATAGGGAAACATTTTCGATTTCGAAACAATTTTATTGAATAATTACATCAATAATACTAGACATGTACAGTTATCGATACAGTTTATTGTTTTCGATATGTTTCACTAATGCTCTTAAAGCACATGGAAGTCTATTCATATGCGCTATATCAACTTTTGCAGCGAAACATAATTGATCCTCCATTGTAAACTTGCTCAAGGATATCACATATCTCTTATATACTTCATCCCATTCCAGACAAAGCCGTGATCCTCTCGTGATTTCCGCCGCAATGTTTGGTGTTCTTGTATTATTGCTACCAACTCTACGATCAAATTCTAATAGGGTAAACATTCCTCTCATCATCAGCACAAATATATCCAAATGAGTAAAGTCAAACGGTTCTCCCTCCTTTGAATTCTATTCACACACTAATAAAAACTATAGCAAAAATCCTTTACTTATATTCTCTGCAATCCTCTCCCGCTAATATTTCTGACCCCCTGATTGGCTTAGAAGGAGACACGTGATCGTGTTTCCCGTTATCGAATCAATAAATTCCCCCACCGATTATGTAATCAATTTCTCGGAAATTCACTTGTCCTAGTCAATTACGCAATCAATTTCTCGAAAAATCCTCTCCCCCACCGATTATGTAAATCAAGTTCTCGGAAATCCCCTTCTCACCTCTTGTCCTAGATCAGTACATCTCTCGCCACCGTCAATGCGCATGTGAAAACTTTGTCCCGGAGACAATACACCTAGACGAACAACAACAAATCAATTGACCTTGACCCCATTAGACTCGATCGATAATCCTTGAATAAATTATGTTTAATCAGGAGACGATAGGGCCTTTCTACTTACGGATGACAACCTGCAATCCGTATACAGGTTGTCAAAAGGGCATATCAGCAATATATTAGGAACAGTTTCGTGTGTGAAATTCAAACTTACAACGCTTGTTGTAGGGGATGTTGACCTAACCAAAAGACAATATTTGCATTATAATACTGCTGCTTCTACTCCTAAAAATGTTATTACTGCTACTATTAAGATTACTGCTACTACCCCTACTGCTACTAAAGCTAAGGCTATTACTATTAACTCTACTCATACAGTTACTAATATAACTACTGGTGCTACTACTACTATAATATACCTAAGGATATTAAGGCGAAAATTTTGGGCAATATTGTTACTGTATTGAAATAAATCGAAACACACTATGCCCACATAGGTTGTCAAGAGGCTTCAGGACAGCAATTCTTCAGGACCGGTTGATGGTATTAAGTTCAAAATTTCATCATGTAATGAAGGGGATATTTAAAAAAGAGGCGCTATGTGCATACTGCTACTACAACTATTGCTACTACACAAGCTAAGGCTATTAAGGTGAAGCTTTCAAGGAATATTCTTGCGGATGCTGAACTAAATCAAAACGAACTATGATCATGTAGATTGTCAATAGGGTGACAAAACAAAATCACAATAACCGCTTACATTATTAAGTTAGACCTTACAGGGTAAGTTGTGACAGATTTTGAACTAGTCAGAGGACACTATGTGCATTATTTTGATAGTACTTCTATGGTTACTGTAACTAATGACAATATGGGCATTAAGTTGAAACATTTAGGGAGAGTTTCGATTAAGCAAAAAAACTATACGCATGCAAGTATTAAAGGGCATATAAGTAATATCAGAGGAAGCGCTAAAATATCATTGACATTTTAAAGAGGCTAATTTTATTGGAAAGTCAAAGTTTTAGTACCCTTTTTAATAGTAAAAAGTGACTGGAGGGCAGTCAACCCTCTTCTTTAGTTCATAATTTTCAGAACACTTCCAATCAAAATTTAAGACAGCCATTATGTTCAGCATAGCCAAAAGATCGTGTAACTTTATCTCTAGGGTTCTTGCGCAGGTCAATCCTGCAATTTGCCCATTATCTTTAAAAACTAAATATTGCCTTAAGATTAAAAATGTAACTAGCTACCGCTGCAATCCCGATTGCCGATGTATCTTGGTGATGCCTGCTACTGATATCTCGGTCTGATCTGATCTCTCATTGGTCTTTTCTCGGTCTGATCTGGTCTGTTCTTTGTTTGATGTGAAATTACAAACAGGAAAAAGCCTATGGCTTTTTCTTAGTTGGAATAGTAAGAGACGACCTGGCTACAACCTATGATTATGACACCATTGATCAATCTTTAACATGAAATGTGCAGTTTTTCATAGAAAAGTTAATTCTATTCTAGAACCTATTTGTTTTAATTACAAAAGGTTTTTAACCCCATTAAAAAGAGAAAAAAATATACCGTTTAGGCAGAATGCTGCACTAGCTGCCACTTTTCTTGATTTTCAAGCCAATATATTTCCCTTGTTGTTCAAGCCAAGCGAAAGAAAGTTTCCTATATAGGGGTTTCAGACAAAGCGGTCCTAATCGTGTGCTTTTTATTCTGATCTGATTCTAATTTTAGGAGTTATAGGTTATTGTATTTTTTAAAATTGGGCGTGATCTTCTCTTATTAGGTTGCTAGCTACCGCTGCAACCCAGAAATCAGATTATTATTAGTAGTGAGGGCATTTGAGGTTCAAACGCACAGGTAGCCAGGATTTCAAGCGCAGCCCTGTCCCTTTTCTTATGACAGCCCTCTGACGTCACGAAATCCATAGCAGCTTCCCTAAGAATTTCCGTGAGAGCCCTTTGACGTCACGACACACCCTCGCGCTGTAAACGGTCAAATAGGAAAAATAGCATAGGATTTCCATGAGGTCCATAGGAAAAATAGCATGGGATTTCCACGACAGCCCTCTGATGTCACGACACACCCTCGCGCATTAAATAGTTACATTTGAAATTAACATGGGATTTCCACGACAGCCCTCTGACATCACACGAAATACCCCGTTTTAAACGCTCAGGTCTAATATGGATGACGCAATTTTACGTAACCTAGCGTCGTGACCCATGGGGGAATCCCCACTTGTAACTTGACAACAGCACACACCTTATTTGAGGTCACGTAATGACAGCGCAACCATCACTGTCACATAATACCTTAGAAGCATTTTATTTTTCGCCCTAAAACATTCAAAGTGCATTTTCTTTCTTTTAATTTAATGGCAGTGTACACTTTATGCAAAGTCAGCACAAAATTTACGCAATGACGGCGCACTTTTATGTACTAACGACGCGCATCACTGTCACATAACATCTTTTTTGGCATTTTATTTTTAGCCCGAAATGTTCAAAGCATTTTTTCATTCTTTAGCTCTTTGTCCTCGCTTGGACTTCGAATGTCAATTCCTTTCCAATGGGAAAGCGCTCCAAGCAACACATTCCCGTGACGTCAAAAGACACCCCTGAGTCTATTCCATGACACTCCCAGGTGTTCCCTAGCAAGTGCCATTGTTTTCCCTCGAAAAACCTAAGCCCCATATAGGAGTCTATTGACTTATTGTTTCAGTATTGACAAGATTCCTACGGGAGCCCTGTTTCCAGTGGTTGGATGGCAAGATTCCCAGGATTCCCATGTGTTTAATTATTTATTCAGTATTAAAAAGAGTTCAGCCTGTCAACATTAAAATGGATGCTTATACATTATTGGATATTGAAGGCGTTAGTGAAATGGAACATAGAGTGCCTAAAGTAGCAGTGGAAATTACAAGGACTTGCCGACTAACCCTAGAATAGGACAAGATATAGAGATTCGTGGTGCTAATGACACTATACTAGCCTTTCTTTAGGGATTTCCTATGTAACCCCAGACAAATTTCACATCAGTTTGAAAAAGTCTGCAGTGCGTTAACATGGATGAACAAATTGAGTTAGAAATATCTTTTTATTGTATCTGCACTATATGTAGAGGACATTATTATAATTTCAGCCATTCTATTGAGCCTACTACATCATGTTTAGATATTGTATACTCTAGAATAGACGAGAAGAATCTGGAGGAAATGAGGAAAATAATCTTGATTGATATGGAGAGAAATTTATAGAGTGTACAAGTAAGGACACCTAAAACAAGGTTCGATATGACAGAAAAAGAAGAGGAAAAAGAAGAGACATAGAAAAGAGGGCTAACTCTACAGAGATACCTCAAAATATACTATAAAAGACAATGATGAAAACTCAAAGAAAAACGTGCTTAGTATAAGCATAATTACTCCGACAACAGCCCACCCCCTTCGAATCCCGATCCGAACACTTTTTTTTAACTAGTAAGAGATTTAGGTGTTTGAATATTCCATGGGAGCCCTGTAACGTCACGGCAGCTATAGGGAAATTATGGTTGTTGGTTCTACGCAATATCCCTAGAGATACAGTTACAAGACCGTTCAGCTATGCTGAACAAAATGGCTATCTTAAATTTTGATTGGAAGTGTTTCGAAAATTATGAGGTGAAGAGAAGGGCTGATTGCCCTTCAATCAATTTTGACTCTTAAAAAAGGTACTAAAACTTTGAATTTCCAATAAAATTAGCCTCTTTAAAATGTCAATGATATTTTAGCGCTTCCTCTGATATTACTTATATGCTCCTTTAATACTTGCATGCGTATAGTTTTTTTGTTTAATCGAAACTCTCCCTAAATGTTTCAACTTAATGCCCATATTGTCATTAGTTACAGTAACCATAGAAGTACTATCAAAATAATGCACATAGTGTCCTCTGACTAGTTCAAATTCTGTCACAACTTACCCTTAAACGACTAACTTAATCATGTATGCCGTTTATCGTGATATTGCTTTGTCACCCTATTGACAATCTACATGATCATAGTTCGTTTTGATTTAGTTCAGAATCAGCAAGAATATTTCTTGAAAGCTTCACCTTAATACCCTTAGCTTGTGTAGTAGCAATAGTTGTAGTAGCAGTATGCACATAGCGCCTCTTTTTAAACATGCCCTTCAACACACGATGAAATTTTGAACTTAATACCATCAACCGGTCCTGAAGCATTGCTGTCCTGAAGCCTCTTGACAACCTATGTGGGCATAGTGTGTTTCGATTTGTTTCAATACAGTTACAATATTGCCCAAAGTTTTTGCCTTAATACCCTTAGGTTTATTAGTTGTAGTAGTAGTAATACCAGCATTTATAGTAGTAGCAGTAGGAATAGAGTTAATAGTAATAGTGTTAGCGTTAGTAGCAGCAGTGGTAGTAGCAGTAATCTTAATAGTAGCAGTAATAGCAGTTGTAGGAGTAGAAGCAGCAGTATTATTATGCAAATATTGTCTTTTGGTTAGTTCAACATCCCCTACAACAAGCGTTGTAAGTTTGAATTTCAAACACGACACTGTTCCTAATATATTGCTGATATGCCCTTTTGACAACCTGTATACGGATTGCAGGTTGTCATCCGTACAACAGAAATTTTCAGAAATATTCAATGAAAATTTCACCTTCATACCTTTATGTATAGTTGTTTTACACTAAAGGCCCATCACACTTCAGGTGTTTATTAGGGATAGCCAATTGCAAAGCTTATATCCTATTTCGGATGGGATTCCACTTGTTTCGTGTATTTTATATATATCTTATATTTTTACTTTTCAGAGGGAGAGGTTCTAAATCTTCCAATACACCCCCCATGTTTAAACTCTGTAATCAGTCAAGAACACAGACAAAGGAAAACTTTTTGCCAGTATATCGGCCTCGGGTGGCTTAAAACCGCGACAAGATTGTGGCAGTAGCTTATGGACTTAAGGTCATAAATTGTCTTCGCCATATTTTTTCATTTCCTTCTTCTTTTTTCTTATTCTTCCTTCTTCCTATTCCTATGCTTTATTCCTTCTTCCTTTTTTTTTTATCAGCATTTTCTGTGAATATTATCAGATTAGGTGGCCGAACACTACGATGATGAGCCGAACAACACGACGGCCGATGCACTCAGGTGGCCGAACACTACGATGAGATCGTAGTAGCAGTCTATGTCTTTATGAGTTTTAGAATACCAAGGACAATGTAATTCCATTTTTAATGAGAAAAGCCTCCACATACAGCTATGCAGTTTTTGGCGTAACGCGGGCGCAAAATTAAAAAACAGAAGAAAAAATGGGTGAAAAACCAGAAACAAGGTAAAATATGGGGCTAAACAGCTTAAGGGGTATAACTTTCCTTCGACGATGTAGTTGAAAGGGGATAAATAGATTTTAACCCTAGTAAAGAACAAACCACGGCCCATAGTAACCAAATAAAACCGTTTTATAAAAAAAAAACTGGCTAGTAAAAAAAAACTACCATTTGTCGGTAATTCAGAAATGGTGACAATTTTCTCGATTAGTAAAATGTTATCTCTAAAAAAAGTATGGGAGTTTCGGAAAATAGCCTTTAACCCTCACAAATTGCGTCGGATCGAATAAAAAGCACATACTTGGAATCGCCATGATTAAAAACTCTATTCAGGAAACTTACAGCTCCCTGGCTTGAACAAAATAAAAATCACTTTTTTGGGTGGGTAGCACTGATGTGTCCTCTTTTCTTCTGCACTGCTGGCAAAACCGCACTGCTCTCTCATAGAGAGCTGTTTGATGGCTCATTTGAAAGGAAATTGCCACATCTTGTGCCTTTTGTAATTAACAAAACATAAAATACAGTTAGTAAATTAAAAAATAAATACACTTCTTGACAAAAAATTGCATCTTCGTATATAAGATGATGTTAAATTGGGTGTGATGTCATATTTTAATGACTGTGCTGTCTGATTCCTGGGGTTCATTCTTTACTACATCCATCAAAGAAAGTAAAGAACTTACCACGGCCAATAGTAACAAATATTAAAAAAAAACACATTTAAAAAAAAAGGCATTTGTAGCTGATTCACGAATGGCAACTATTATCTCGATTAGTCTTAATGGTAAAATGCTATTTTGAAAACCAATTTAAAGGTACTATGCAAAGATAGGACATTCGTTAAGAGGATTCAATACTTTAATTTCATCATTAAACCATTTTGTGAGCCCTTAACATCGGTTAATTGTCTCAAAGGCAAAGGGTCCCTTAGCAAATTCTCCTAGGGGAGTACTTAACATTGAAACCTATTGAGAATTTGTGACTTGATTATGAAATTTGATTGAAAAAACAATGGAATTAAGTCGGCAAAGTTTTCAATCAAAGCGGGTTGAACCATTGGAAATCCGAAGAGCTGTCAAATTGATCAAATGACATTTCTCTTGAGGCAATTTTTGGCACTTTCCAAACAGGTATAGTAAAACGTTTTTAGGGACAACCCTTTCCTGAATTTAAAAAAGAAATTTCTGCTCCGTATGATCGAAAAATAAAAAATTTACAATTTCTAATCATATAAGTTTTTCTAAAGATAAATATTTATATCTCCGGCACAAAACAAGAGAAGTTACAAGGTTTTTCTAAGATTTCAGGGAAGTAGATGTCAGCATTTAGTTTTCTGCCGTTTATTCAGATCGCTTATCCAAGCTCTAGAATTTATGGCAAGACCGCCCTATCAATTCTAAATAGTTTGGCCACACAAACTAAAAGAGTTTGAAATGGGTGGGATAGGCTGATTCCCTATGGTATTGAATCCCCTTAGAGTCCTTTCATAAGCTGAATCAAACACTATAAGACTGATGTTATACGGTGTATAGAACTGAATCGAAAAAACTGATAAAAGGAATAGGGCGGGTTTAAGGCGCCTTTCTCCTTTCCGGTTTAAGGCGCATTTCAAAAAATACCTATTTTTTTTTAGTATAGAACTGAATATATAAATCTTATAAATGGAATAGGAGGGTTTTAAGGTGCCTTTAAAAAAAAATCCAATTTTTTTTATTTGGAATCTTATTAATTAAGAGCGACCCTTGGTATTACTAGCTGAAACTCTAAAGAAATAAATTTTGATAACAATAATACATCGAAAAAATTCCTTTAACGCTGATTTCAAATGTAAAATTTACTACTTTTATATCTATTTCTCTTTTCGTAAGTGGCCCCTTCTCCATTTTCTATAGTTTTTATTCGTAAAGACGGCGAGTGCTGCGGAATATGATAAAACTTCCCGTTTATTGTCCATGCTCGTAGCTGCATATGAAGCTCCCTTATCTGCCAGCTCATTGTCCCTAATCCCAATGTGCCCTGGCACCCATAATAACCTTAGGATTTTAAGCCGTTCTGAAACTCTCATAACTGTATCTTGAAGTCGCCTTACCAGTTTTTCTTTTTTTGGAGCTTTTATGCTTGCTATAGCGTCTAAGCAGCTAAGACAATCTGTACAAATAACTACTGAGTCTCCGAATTGGCCATCTGACCTTAAAATTTCCTCTAAAGCTGTTAATAGTCCTTCGTATTCAGCGTTAACATTTGTTTCCATTTTCGTTTTTATGCATATAACCTCTGAAAATTGAGGGATCGCCACTGCACATCCACTACCTTCATTCAACTTGAACGAACCATCCGTATACAGTGTAATAAAGTTATCGCCAAACGTTGTCATTACCCTTAGAAACTGCTTACGGAGTTCAGCTTTCGTAGAAACAGGAGCTAATAATTGGAGCTTTAAAATGCTAGGGTCCAAAAATTTTTTTATTTCTTCAGCACGAGCCAAGGCCTTTTTTGTTCTCTCCTTGTCACTATCATTCATTTCTTCTGCAAAAGCCCTGAATGCACAACTGAGTCTTTTTTGCTCCTCGATATATATCTTATCAGGAAAATGAAATGAGCTGTAAATATTTGCATCAAGCTCATCTCGAAAAGTATCTTGGAAACTAAAGCCTCCACTAATGAACACAGACTCATCAGGGTTTCGGTATCCTGGAGGCGTAAAATCAAACTTTTCATCTAGATTCCCTGTCTGGTCCTTGTCTGGTACTGTAGGCTTGATTTGGGTTTTGTTTGTTTTATAATTTTCAAAAGTAAAAGGAAGTGGGCTGTACATACTTGCGTCAGTCTTGTCGCAAAAAGTATCTTGGAAATTGAAGCTTCCGCTAATGAACAGAGACTCATCGGGATTTCTGTGTCCTGGAGGCGTAAAATCAAACTTTTCATCTAGATTCCCTGTCTGGTCCTTGTCTGGTACTTTAGGTTTAATTTGGGTTTTGTTTGTTTTAGTATTTTCAAAAGTAAAAGGAAATGGGCTGTACATACTCGCATCAGTCTTGTCTTTAAAACTATCTTGAAAACTGAAGCCTCCGCTAATGAACAAAGATTCATCGGGATTTTTGGGAATAAGGCTGAAAGTGGAAACAAGCATATTGCAATGGCAAGCTGCAACCGCTTCCAGTACTGTGGACACATCATTAATACCAGATCCTGATGGCATTTGATATTCAGTTGGGGTTTGGTATACTTGGCCACCGTTCATGCAATTAATACCTACGTCAACGCTGTCTTTTAAGCCAATTTCCCCGGCAAAGTTTAGAGCATTTTCACATCTTCCAGCTCTTCCAGCTAACCCTGTTATTCCTACAGGGTGTTTTACTGTCATTATATCGCCAATTCTATAGTTGGGCATTAAACCACCACCAGCATTGTTAATGATCAAAGTCTCAACTCCCATTAAGCGCAAGACTTGGACTGGCAAAGAGCACTTCCAAGCCGGATAACCTTCATATGGATGAAATCTACCTTGCATACACACAACTGGAACATTTCTGAGCAGCCCTATGACCATGTGGCCCTTATGACCTACAACGGTTGAAACAAGGAAATGGGGCATATTCTTATAAGGAATATTGGTTTTATTCTCTAATAAGTTTTCAAGTTCTCTTAAGCCAGAGCCGCAAATAATTCCTACCTGGCACCTGTGTTCAGTTTTAGCTAATAAAAAATTAGCTATAGCTTTGATCTCATCATAACTTGATTCTTTTGAACTATTGGATGAAGCCATTATGTAACCATTAGTTGGATGAAACCATTGTTTTATTGCGGCCACTTATATAGTAACGATGACATCATGACGTAATGATATTAATTCATGACGTCATATCATAATGATATTATTGCATGAAGTCTTCAGAAATGACAACATAATGTTGTGTTTTTCTATTCACGTCATAGTTATAATAAAACTATGATGACATTCATTATCTAGTAGGGTTTCAGACAAGGTGGTTCTAATGATGTACTTTGTTTTGATCTGACTATTTTTAAGAGTTCTGGGTGTTTATATTCCTTAGCAATGGACGTGATCGTCTCTTGCTAGGCTGCTAGCTACTGCTGCAACCCGGATTCAAATAGTTATGAGAGGCAGAGTGGCCGAGTGGTCTAAGGCTCAAGCCTCTGGTGTTAGCTGCCAGTCTATTCGGAAGCACGGGTTCAATTCTTACCGCTGGTAGTATTTTATACCAAAGCAAACAAATTACTTGTTTAAGTCTTAAATTAGAATCTTATTTTAGTTACTATGGGCTGGAATTTATTAACAGCTTTAGAGGAAATTTTAAGGTCAGATGGCCGATTTCGAGACTCAGTAGTTATTTGTACAGATTGTCTCAGCTGCTTAGACGCTATAGCAAGCATAAAAGCTCCAAAAAAAGAGAAACTGGTAAGGCGACATCTAGATACAGTTATGAGAGTTTCAGAACGACTTAAAATCCTAAGTTATTATGGATGCCAGGGCACATTGGGATTTGGGACAATGAGCTGGCAGATAAGGGAGCTTCATATGCAGCTACGAGCATGGACAATAAACGGGAAGTCTTATCATATTCTGCAGCACTCGCCGTCTTTACGAATAAAACTATAGAAAATGGAGAAGGGGCCACTTACCAAAAGAAAAATAGATATAAAAGTAGTCAATTTTACATTAGAAATCAACGTTAAAAGGAAATTTTTTCGATGTATTATTGTTATCAAAATTTTTTTCTTTAGAGTTTCAGCTAGTAATACCAAGGGTCGCTCTTTATTCATAAGATTCCATAGGAAAAAAAATGTGATTTTTTTTTGAAAGGCACCTTAAACCCGTCCTATTCCTTTTATCAGATTTATAGATTCAGTTCTATAGTAAAAAAAATAGGTATTTTTTGAAAGGCGCCTTAAACTGGAAAGGAGAAAGGTGCCTTAAACCCGCCCTATTCCTTTTATCAGTTTTTTCAATTCAGTTCTATACACCGTATAACATCAGTTTTATAGTGTTTGACTCAGCTTATGAAAGGACTCTAAGGGGATTCAATACCATAGGGAATCAGCCTTTCTCAGCTGCCTAAACGGCATCTTTTTTTTCTTTCTTTTTTTTTCTCCACAGATAGCTTGGAACATGAACATCGTAGAGAGTTGTTCAATGGGTCATTTTAAAGGAAATTAATGGGGTTCGAAACCTTTTGTAATTAAAACAAGTAATTTTCAAAATAGAATCAATTTCTCTATGAAAAACTGCATATTTCATGTTAAAGATTGATGTTACATTAAAGAACCATAGTAAACGAAGTATTGAAATTATATTAAAAGACGATCATTACAAGAACATTTATATATTAAAAGACGATCATTGGATACCAAACCATTGCATACATTGGACTTATTTAGCTACTTGATTGTTTGAGGTTCGTCTCTTACTATTTCAAAGAAGGAAAAACCTTAGGATTTTTACTGTTTGTAATCATCCGGGCTGCAGCGGTAGCTAGCTACCTAGTAAGAGACGATCACGTCCAATGTTAAGAAATAGAAAAACCAATAACTCCTAAAAAAAAAGTCCGATCAAAACAAATACATAAAGGATCGATACAATTCATTATAAATAAGGACTATGTAAGTTTCATCGGATTCAGCTGTAACATAGTAGAAAAATAACCACGACACACAATAACTAAATGTTATCCGGGTTACAGCGGTAGCTAGCAGCCTGGTAAGAGACAATCACGTCCAATAGTAAAAAATAAAATACTAAAAATAAAATAACAATAGTAAAAACAAAAATTATTTTATCAAACAGTTCGTGGTAACCAACTGTATAGTAAGAGCGACTCGTCTCAATTGTAACCGAAACTCTGCACAACGGCATTTTGATATCAATAGATACATCAGAAGAATCAAATTTTCATGCTGATTTTAAATATATAAGTTTCATCAAGTTTAGTTTTACCCATCAAATGTTACGAGTCTGAGAAAATTTGCATTATTTTCAAAAAACAGGAGAAAACACCCCCTGAAAGTCATAGAATCTTAGTGAAAATCACACCATGAGATTCAACGTACCAGAGAATCTTACTCTAGAGGTTTCGAGCTCCTATCTACAAAAATGTGGAACTCGTTTATTTGTTTTTTGCGTGTTTGATGCGTGTTTATTTGTTTTTTTTTATTAAAAGACGATCATTAAAAGAACAAACCATTGCACACATTGGACTTAGTTAGCTGCCTGATTCTTTGAGAGTCGTCTCTTACTAGTTCAAAGAAGAAAAAGCCGTAGCTTTTTTCCTGTTTGTAATCAGGGTTAACGTAATCTGGGTTGTCAAACAGTTCGTGGTAACGAACTATATAATGAGAGTGACTCGTAATTACACAGTAATTACATTAAAGCACTAACTGTAACCCCTAATAACTGAAGTAATAAAAGTAACCCTTATATTTCCAATACTGGGAATCTAACTCGAGGCAACTGGGTGAGAGTCAGCTATCCCAGCCACTAGACTATTTAGGATATATTACAATATATAATTAATAAAGTTTATGACAAATAACAAATTATGGACTTAGTTATCAAACAGTTCGTGGTAACAAACTGCATAGTAAGAGCGATTCGTCTCAATAGTAACCGAAACTCTAAAAAACGGAATTTTAATATCAATAGACACATGATAAGAATCGAATTTTCATGCTGATTTTAAATATTTAAGTTTTATCAAGTTTACTCGTTTACAAGTTACCCAAGATTACAAGTTTACATCAACTTACTTTAGTCTAACTCATCAAAAGTTACGAGCCTGAGAAAATTTGCCCTATTTTCAAAAAAAGGAGAAAACACCCCCTAAAAGTCATAAGTCTTAATGAAAATCACACCATCAGTTACAGCGTATCAGAAAACTTTACTGTAGAGGTTTCATACTCCTATCTGCAAAAATGTGGAATTCGGTACTTTTTGGCAATTATTTTAATAAAGAACAAATATAAAGTTATAATAATCACATTGATAAGGCTACTGTTTACAACTTGTTTTATATCCGGATTGCAGTGGTAGCTATCAACCTAGTAAGAGACGATCACGCTCCATAGTAAAAACTAAAGATGCCCATAACTCCTAAAAGTAGATTCAGATTCAAACAAGAAGTACACTATTAGAACCGCCTTGTCCAAAACCTCTTTAAAGCAAACTTACCGTCCCTTGGCTTGAATAACAAGGAATTGGTTCTAAGTTCAGGATCGCTAAAGTTAGTATGTGTAAACTACAAAAATGAATAAGGTGTCCGAGTAATAATTTTAATCCTTTAATTAAAACTAGAAAAATACCTGAAAATTTTAAAATCAGTCTTATTTTTTTTACATAAAGGATCGACATAACTCATCATAAAATCCGGGTTGCAGCGGTAGCTAGCAACCTAGTTAGAGACAACCACGCCCCATAGTAAAAACTAAAGTAACCTATAACTCCTGAAAAAAGATTCAGATCAAAACAAGAAGTACACTATTGGAACTGCCTTGTCCAAAACCTCTATATAGCAAATTTACCGTCCCTTGGCTTGAATAAAAAGAAAAATATATTGGATTAAAAATCAAGAAAATTGACTTCGATATTCTCCATATACGGTATATTTTTTGCTTTCCGTTTGTTTTTCCTCCTCAGCTTGCTAGGCACTGGAAAATCATAGAGAGCCGTATAATGGCTCATATTAAAGGAAATTGCTACATCTAGTCACTTTTGGAATTAAAAATAAAATAGTTTTAAAAGTAGAATCAATTTGGTCAAAAAACTGCATTTTCATGTACAAGCTTGATGAATAACATTATAATCGTATATTGGTTATAACCATATATGACATAATAAGAGAATGCAATATTTATACACCTTTATATCTCGAGAAGATAATTTTATTTATTTTAGTTTTAAGTTCAGGATCGCTAAAGTTGTTATGTTAAACTGCAAAAATATTTATGGTGTCTGAGCAATAATTTTAATTTTTTAAATAAAACTAGAAAAATACCTGAAAATTTTAAAATCAGTTTTATGTATTGTTAGTTTTTATAATAGGGAATATACATTAAAAGACGATAATTTAAAGAACATACCATTGCATATATTGGACTTATTTAGCTGATCGTTTCCTTGAAAAAAATCTCATTGTTCAACTGAAACTAGAATAATTCCTGAAAATTTTAAATAAAATAATTTTATTTAACTGCGAAGTGCAAAAATATTTATGGTGTCTGATTAATAATTTCCATTTTTTTTATTCAAACCAGAAAAAAACCTGAAAAATTTTAAAATTAGTTCGGTTTTCTTTTTGCTTCAATTGACTCGATACGCCATTTTTTTACGCATTTATTTGTTGTTGTTGTTTGTCCAAGTGCGCGCTAGGGGCGAATGTTAAGATCCAGGAATAGGAAACAGGATCACGTGTTTCCTTCTTAACCAATCAGAGACTCGGTTACATCTCCTTCTAGACCATTCAGAGGCTCGCTTACATATGGTTTTCCCATTACATCGCAATTCGCCCTTGAGATTTCATATATAACGGACATGCATTGTGATTAAATTATCAGAAAGTATTGTGACACAGTGGAAACAAGAATGAATATTATTGATGAAATTGAAGCCTTGACAACCTCAATTTACAATGTAAAGTTCTGTTTTAGTGCATTTTCATTTTTTATTTTCAAAATAAAATTATTTTCCTTGGTCACCATTAAGTATATTTAAGTAAGTCTCCCCGCCCCCTCCCACTATAATACCAACTCCTCCACCAAGCTATCTTTATACTCGCTAGAAAACATAAAATATGTTCTTTTTACCACATATACCCCCCTCAACCCCCCCCCCCCACTGTTTTACAACAATAATTCTTGCAATAGAAATAATTCTCTTTTTCGATAAATTCTTGCTTTTCTGTATTGTGATCTAGTGTCCACTGACTTCTGTCAATTCTTAGGCATTAAACCACTCTGTTTTGACATAAAGCTCTCCGCGCAAGCTTATAATTAGTTTTGTCACCCCTTTTCCTGTGTATTTACGATTGCGGCTTAGCCAAAGGGATTGTTTTTCTCCATCAAATTAAAACGGTTTCAGACAATTGCAATAATTAAGCGCAAGCCTACACAATCTGTATTTGGAGGAGTCAAACGAGTTATTTCGAAATTAAGGTCTGACAATATATTTAGGACATTGCTGAAAAGGGGAGGAGGGGGGCATGCCTTAATTCTATCGCCATCATTGTAAAGTGAAAAAACAAAACTGTTTCTTCGCGTTAGGGCAGTAAGAGGGCCGAGGGTATCTAAGCAAAAAGATAGATTTATTATTTGTACCGCATAGATGCCATTTACAGCCAAGATTATAATTTAGGCATATAACCTGCTAGGCTAACAATATTTTTCTATTTTCAAAGCTTATAGAGCCTCAGTTCTATCACCATCATTGTAAAGTGAAAAAACAAACCTTTTTCTCTACGTTAGGGCAGTAAGAGGACCGGGGGTTTCTAAGAAAAAGACTGCTTTATTATTTATAGTGCATAGATACCATTTACATCCTAGATTATAATTTAGGCCTATAACCTGCTAGGCTAACACTCTTTTTCTATTTAAAATCCTATAGACGGGAAACCTTTAAAAAAAATTTCTCAGCAAGATAAAAATAGGGGCATTTCTCGCAAATTTTACCTTTTGCTTTGCTTTTGGCTTAGGGGGAGGGGGCTTCTTAGTGATAAATGCTTTCAACACAAACTTAGTGTTAGTGGGGGTGGAGATACTAATTTTCCTTCTTTAAAAAAGGGGGAAATTATTTCCATACTAAATTTTTTCTTCTTTTAAGGACAATTATGAAGAATGTGTACCCCCTCCATCGAAGAGAGCGAGAGAGGACGAGGCAGCCCCCGTGAGACCATCAATTATTAAGTATTTTGGCCCTTACATGACTCCAAAACAAAGCAGGAGGGATACAAGTCCATCTGCACTCCATGAACAAAGTGAGAATGTGACTATCCCCACCCTACACGAACAAGATGCTGCCCCCTTGAACCCCTGTTATGCTGCGGGGCCTTCTGTGGTCCTATTACAATCCGAAAATGCGCACCCTTCAAGCCCCAGTCTAGTTACGGAGCCTTCCGTGCAATCTGCAATGGCTGGACCTTCAAGACAAGCTATAGGCCAAACATCGGCTCCTTCTCACGCAATATCTGAGCTATCAGCTCCCCATCAAGTGTCAGTGTACTCACCTAACCAACTGTCTCCGTCAAGTGTTGAGCCTTCCATGCAAGATAGAAGGGTTGGCCCCTTCAGGCAAGTCATAGACCAACCAATGGCTCCCTATCGTGTAATGTCCAAGCTTCCAGCTTCCTGTCAAGTGGTTGATCAATTTGAAGACGTGAGTAAATTTTTTTTCAATCAAATAAGCTATTTTTTTTAGCTGTTAGAGAGCCTTTTACTTTCGTCTTTTCACTTTTTTGATTATTCAGGACCTGCAGGTTATAGAAATATCTAAAACAAAACTATTTTTCAACCTAAAATAAATTTGTCGAAGACATTAAAATGTTATTTTCGCTATAAACCCCCCCCCCGCACCAATCATTGTTTTAAATTTCTCTGCTCCCCCCTCCCTGAGAGATATCTAAATATAATGTAATTTTTTTTTGTTTGTTGCTTTGTCAAATCATTCTTTTTTCTTTCTAATCTTTCCTATTTTCTCTGTTCCCCCACTGTAGGCCATAAACTGTTGCTATCTCTTCGATAATATTTTTTGTTAATTTCTAGCCTGAATTACTTGGCATAGATTGACTAGATTCTTTTTATCTCAAAATGCTGTTTTTTTTTCTTACTAGAATATTATAGTTTATCGTATACAAGGAGGGGGATGGTCGCTGTTGCGCCCGGAAAGCACCACGGGGCCCGGGAAGCGCCAAGGGAAGCGCCACGGGAAGCGCCGCGATGGCCCGCTGGGTCGGCTCAGCGGGGAGCATTAAATACTGGAAATTGAGGAGGGGGGGGGGAGTTGTTTGAACAAAATTAAATTGCCTTCTATGTAAAGCGTTTTAGATTTTAGTTAAGTTGGATTTTCTTTCAGAATATCAATTGACTAGTGTATATGCTACTGCTAAGCACATTTTAAATAATAATCCAATTTAAAAAAAAACAGTAGGGGTGATTTAGACACTTTGATAATAAGCTATTTTTCATTTATAGGTTGCATTGGTCCCATACTCACCATCTCTCCCATGCTCGTCAGTTGGTGAAGGAGAGGACGCACATGTGGAGCTCCCCAACAATTCAATATGGGACGATATCATTAATGAAATACCGTTTAATATTGATGAGTTTTAACTGATTATTTTAATGTAGATAATAGCACAGTTGGGCAGGGGGACTTGAGTCAAAACACCTTGCAGCTTTTGGATGATTTTACCCGGGAATTAACAGGGAATTCTCCTCCTTCTCTAGCCCCCGATAACCTACTTCCACTTCAATCGAATGAAGTGGCTTCCCATACCCCAAATATTGAAAAATGTGGAGGGGATGCTGTTGATAATATACACGAGGGGGAGGGAGAGGGGGTAATAACCAATTTACAACTTTTCCCGAATTTCAGTTAACAAATACAATTTTAAATACAATAGTTGTCTACACTGCAACTTTTGGTGACCCATTTAATTCGCTTTGGTGTGGTAATTTTGCGTTGGACCCCGTAGAAACTGTGCATGACTACGTAGATAGAATTCGTGCACTTCTAGAGAACCAAATTCAATTGTGGGGTGGTAGGGATTCAATTAAGGTTTCTATTGTTTTAAAGGTATTCTATTTAAATGAGGGGAAAAGTGAAGTTTACCACCATTATGTACACTCCGAGATGCGTGTGATTTATCCAAATTTTGAGAATTTTGAGGGTGCTTTTTCCGAGTGGATAGGTCATATTATTGCGAATCTTTATAATTATACCTAAATTGGAAGCGGCTCTGTAGTTCTTTATGTTGAAAATTTAAGCGTGAATATTTGTAAATTTAAGAAAGATTTTATTTTAAGAGGGGGAGCTGAGGGAGGGAGGGCAGTAGTTTTAAATTATAATCCAGATTTAGTAGGATGTCAAGGTGTCCAGCGGATTTGTTTTGAAACAAGTCAAAAATGTTTCAAGTATGCTTTCCTCATATCAGCATTTCAGCTTCTAGCAGATGACGCTACCAAGACAAATTTAGAAGATTGGGCTGTACATGGGAAGGAGGGGTCCAATTTCCCCATTGTAGATTTCACTTGTTTAGAGGGAAAATACCCAGTAACGCTAAGATCTATTGATATTTTTGAAAGGGCTAATGCCCATTTAAATATCGGTGTTACTGTGGTTCAGTATGAAACTGAATTTGAAGATGGGGTTCGTTTAAAAAAGAAGGGGGTGGTGTTTCCTGTAAGGGGCCCGTCAATTGATTTGGTCAAACACTTGGTTTGGTTGTTGTATACACCACCATCTAGTGACCTTGACAATTCAATTGACCATTTTAATCATATTACAGACATTAGTAGAGTTCTGGGGAAGGGTAAGAATAAGGGAGTACTTTTCTACTGTCCAACATGCCTCTCTAGATTTTGGACCGAATTAAAGCTGCAAAATCATATGAAGCACTGTAGACGGCATGGCTTATCAGACAGTGGAAACGGTTTCAGGGGATAGGGCCATTTTATGTTTCAAAAATTTCCAAAACACCCTCCTCCAGTGCAACAAAATATCTTTGGATTGTGAAGCTAAGCAGGTGGAAGTGAACGATCCTCGATTTTTAATCCGAATCAAAGAACATCAAGCTATTGCAGTGTCCTATGCGCATGCACAAAGAGACAGTTCTAACATCACGCGTTTGTTAGAAAAAGTAGAAACAGTGGATGAGAGAGAGTGCGTGATCAAAGCACTGACTAAATTAATTGGCAGAGCTAATGGCGCTATTTCTCGTTTGAGAAATACGCATTATCCTATGGTGTTGTCTGCAGAGGATTGTCTCTTGATTAAAAATCAAAAAATATGTTGGGTTTGTAAGGGGGAGTTTTTAGAGGGGGATAAAGGGACTAAAGGGAAAAGAGGGAGGAGGGGGAAAGTCAGAGACCACAATCACTTGTGGCAGGAAATATCCTCTGGGGGTAGTAATTTTAGAGGGGTTGCACATTAATCGTGTTACTTAAGTTTTAGCCAGCAGTTTTTTATCCCAGTTTTTATCCACAATGCAAATTATGATTTAAAATTTATTTTACCGGCACTGACACGTATGCACAGGGAGGGAGGGGGAGTAGACATTCCATGGGTAAATAATTCATTTACCTATAATATTATTCCCAAATCGGCCGAGAAGTTGGTACTTCTCGAGCTGAAATGGCAGGTAGTAAATAATGGGCATACGTGTTGGAATAAGATCAGGTTTTTGATTCCTTTAGTTTTTTTCCCAAGGCATTGAGTCAATTGATTCAAGTGCAGAAAAGCGACAATTTTCATAGCTTTCCCTTGCTTAAACAGCACTTTTCAGACAGTGAAATGTATGACCTATTGACCTGTAAAGGTGTATACGCATACGACTAATACTGTTCTGGCGCTTACTTAGGTGGTGTGTCGCCATCTCCAATTGGAGACTTTTACAATTCACAGAACAACAGTAAATACACAGCTCTGGAATATAAGTTTGCAAAAAATGTGGTGGCTAATGGGACTTGCCCAAATGAATGAGATTATTATTGACTGTGTCCGCCCAGTGATTTTTCAATTCTTTTGGGCATAGTCTGTAAGAACACATACCAAATCTATTCAGAGTTCGGGTTAGATATAGGCTATTATTTTTCCACGCCACATTTGGTGATGGATTTTATTTTAAAAATTAGTAGGGAGGAAATAGGCCTAATCACCGATGTAGATCAGCACCTTTTTGTAGAGCGTTCAATGAGGGGAGGGTATGTTTTTCATGGGGATCGCGTCTTGTCAACCGATCCGAGTGGACAAAACACCGGTGCAAAGTCAAATGCAGTGTTCATGGACATGAACTCATTGTACCCCTGGGCAATGTCTCACTACTCTTTGCCGTGTGGTAACTATCAATGGCTTGAGAATCTTTGTGAGTTCCCTGACATTACCACCGTCAAGGACAATGGGCCACAAGAATGGTTCTTTGAAATTGACGGGCACATTCCACTGGCGTTTAACGACTCAGTCAGAAATTTTGTTTTTCCCTGTATCAATCGACCCGTGAGCAGGGACTAACTGAGTCCCTACAATCGATCACTGGTTGAGGATTTGGGGATGCACTGGACCCCCTCTAAGCAAAAACTGATTTGGACCCTAAGGAGAATATCGTTGTTCACCATGTGCTTTTGCACTGGATGGTGAACAATGGTTTCAAGATCAGCCAAATACATAGGGTCCTGCAATTAAATCAGAAACCATACTTAAAGACGTTTATCGACGCTTTTGTTGATAAACACTCTAGGGCAAACTCCAGAGTAGAGAAGGAAATGTACAAACTCATTCTAAATTCAGCGTTTGGCAAAATGTGTGAAAGTGTACGTAACAGATCTCGCTGCGACGTCGTGACTGACCCTCTAGAGTGTGCAAGAATTATTGCCGATCCCAATTTTACATCGTTCACGAGCATAGAGGCTGGCATGGTTCTTCTACACAGGAAAAAGAGAAATATAGCACTGAACAAGAATAAATCAAGAGATAGTTTAGCACTAGAAGTTTCCATGAAGCTCATGCTTTAGTCTTTTTACAATGTGGGCAAAGTGCAGTGGCCATGGGAGGGGGAGGTCCAAGTTTAATGTGTGAATACAGTGTTTCTGCTGTTGAAGGTTAAAACCGAGGATTTATTGGGTGATCTGAAAAAGTGGAAACGCCTCAGCTCGCGAATGGATATCACCAACTGGAAGCCGTTCCTCTACCCCTAGTTGTTGAAACGTCAAGCTTCCAACCAACTATTAATGTTAAAATCAGAGACGGGGAGTGATTTAATATCCAGGGGGGTGTTCCCGGGTCCTAAAGTTTATTGCGTTGAAACTCATAGTGGGGATGAAAAGCAGGCGTGTAAAGGGGTGCCTACACATTTTGTAAAGAGCAATTTCAACATGAGCGTGTATAGAGACTGTGTAGTAAGTAGCCTAGTGCCGAGAGCACAAGTGCTTGCAATTCGCTCTCTACAGTATAAAGATTATACTGTGAGAGTGGAAAAAAATGCAATCTCGTGTATATCCAACAAAGTCTACGTGCTCGAAAACGGTATTAGTGTACTACCTCATAGCCATTATCTTATTTCAGATTGAGTTGAATGCATATACTATCGCAATTAATTTGGTCTGTATAAATTAACCTAACCAACTAATCTAATCCAACCACCAACCACCACCACCAACCTTTTATACATTAACTAACCATCCAACCCCTAACCGTTCATAAATTAACTAACCTCATCTAACCATCACCATTAACCCAACCCAACCTAACCTGCAGCAGCAGTGACGACAACTATGGTAATGTTTCGCCCCCCCGCGGCCGGCCTTCGGGCCCCTGCGGCTTCCGGGGGGGGGGGGGTCCTATCCGTAGCTGGCCTCCTGCCCCGCTGCTCTGGGGGGGGGGGAGCCCCCATTTAAATTCATAATGTTCAACTGTGCTATCTAAATTTTTTAAAGTTCATGTTCCAAGTGTTTTTTTGTTTTTTTAAGTGTTGTTGCACAGAAAAGTGTGCTACTGGGTGCAACTGTACATAAAGTGTTCTTGCTGGACAAAAAGTGTTTTTTAAAGACAATAAGTGTTGTTGTTGTTCTTGATGTTCATGTATAAAAGTGTTTTTTTATTTATGTTGTACATAATGTCATTTTTATGTTGTTGTCAGGTTCATGTTGAACAAATAGAGTTTACTTGTTGAATAAATGACCATGAAATATTGTTCTTTTCAGGTTCTTATAGTACATAAAGTGTAATTCTTATGTTGTTGTTGTTGTTCATGTTTAAGAAAAACAGTTATCAAGTTGCCGAAATAAATGACCATTAAATAATGTTTTTGTCAGGTTCTTGTTGAACATAAAGTGTTATTCTTATGTTGATGTTGTTCATGTTGAACAAATAGAGTTTTCATGTTGCAAATAAATGACCATGAAATATTGTTTTTTTGTTGTTCTTGTTAACGTAGATAGATCAATGGGAAAATTATTACTACTACTACTTATTCATTGGACACGTATGAATTAGTTAGTTGTAGTCCGACTGTTGTCAACAGCAGCAGCAGCATGTATCAATTTAAAACACCCTTCAGATCGTTTCTGTGTGGTCCCTCAATGTCGGGGAAAACGACACTTTTAGCTAAAATAATTTCAAAATTGTCAGAAAATGTTTGTGGAAAAGCCGAAAAAAATCTACTATTGCTACAGTATTTGGCAGGAGTCATACGATCAAATAAAAAGCTATTGCCACAACCATACCAATACAATTCATACGGGGACTTGATGTTTTCAATAGTATTGAACCGAACTCGTGGCTGAATATTGATGATTTGGCTGAATCCATTGAACAGTTCCCACTGGGAATGCTACAGCTGTTTACTGTTTGCTCCAATCATGAACACATTTCCATAACCCTAGTTCTACACAATCTGTTTCATCAGAGAAAATGTATGCGAACCATTGCGTTGATTTTTACCATTAATATTATATATCAAGTCATTTTTGATTCTAGCTCACTCAAAACTCTCAATCAGCAGATATACCCTGGTACTGCAAAAATTTTGTTTTCAGCGTACAGTCTGGCGACTAATAAGCTTTATGGGTATATATTACTAGATCTTAATTAAAGTACACCCAAGGAGCTTCGTGTTGTCACCGACATTTTCGACAATGAAATTACAGTATATCTTCCGGTGAACAGTAGCAAAGGCTATAAGTTAGCATTATGACACAGAAGAAACTGCACGAAAAATAGAATTCATAATTTGCTTTAGGCACTTCTAAACATTGATCCAGAATGAATCCATCCAGACATGGCGTCGGAGATGAATTTTGTGATCTTATATCTGAACTTCGTTTAACTTTGACCAAGGGCGATGTTCAGATTTAAGAAGGCTTTAGACAGCAGACTAAACAAAATCTTTCCACTGTACGAGCCTGGGCTTGTAAAAACAAGGGAAAATTTTTCAAAAGAAAACGTCTCCTTCAAGCGGGCGGTAGCTTTTTCACACTTTTACTGCCAATAATTGCAGGACTTGTAAACAGTTTTCTCTAGAGAGTGGCTAAACCCTATAAATTAACGCCATTTGAACGTGTTCTCTCGCCTTTCGAACATTTTGAAGACAATCTAAGCAAATTCATTAATGATGAGCATATTGCCGATGACAAAAACTTCTTTCACTTCAAGATGCACTGCGACATGTGGACAAAAATAGACATTATGGTGATAGACCCACCGCCGCTGCAACCGTCGCACATCTCTCTAAACCGGAAAAATCTCATAATTCAGCAGTGCATTCAAAGGAGAAGGAATTGAATTCGATTGTATCGTAAATTGGGAACCTATTGCCAGTGACCTATCGAGAACAGAGTAAAAGAGTATTATCATATCTCATGTTGGAAACTGGTGATGAACATCAAGTTCAAGTCGACAGGCACTGGAAAACAAATTATAATTCAGGATAAGAGTTAGAATCTAGTTGATTTAATTCTCGCCTTAGTGAAGAATCGTACATGACGTTTAACCTCTGACAATAATTGCTACTCATTTGTAAGTGTATGAAACGTCCCCAAAAATCGTATTGGCAATAAGTCAATTCTGAAGAAACTAAGAGAATATAGTCCTCCAACAACGCCAGCGCCAACACCATTTAAAAAAAAGAAGAAGATTCAATGTTTGAAAATAATAGCAGTAGCAGCAGCAGCAGCAATGATTTTATAACACCTGTAGCTGCTAGTCAAAAGCGACGACGAATTGATTCACCCTCCAGTGCGCAAAAGGGGAGTGGACATTACACTACGTGTTCACGTTCAAAATAGATGAAGTTCTGGAAGCTGTCTGTGAAAATATTGGTGAAGCGGGAAGTTTAAGTTCTCCCAAAACGCTTTCTAAAGTTGTCTCTGACAGCACATTGAAAAAAGCAAAAGAGTATCTAGAGAATGAATAGAGTTACACACTGCACCGGAATCACAGGCTTCGTGGCAAACAATATCGATAAACTAAAGCCTTTTTCCCTCTGCATATAGTGCAAAGGGATATTTTAATTTTAGACACAGTTCAACAGCGTCAAAAAGCACCCTGAAAATATATTCTAGTGGCAATTAGTGTCTTAAATTATTTTGCCTAAGCCCCTCAATTACGATCAAAGAGAGGTGTTGAAGTTGCTTAGGCCATTGAAAGTATTCTTGAACAGGATTGCTATAGAAAAATTCAATCGGATCGCGGTAGTGAATTTGTTAATCCACATGTGCAAAAGGTTCTATTGAAATATAATACAAAACTTTATCATAGTCACAGCCCGATAAAGGCTGCATTGGCTGAACGATTAATAAGAACGATTCGTCTATTAATTTCAAGATTTTGTACACTGAAAAATACATCTGCTTTTATTCATGTTTTAGATAAAATTATGCGGATATACAACCATCGACCTCATCGATCTCTGTCCAACTCAAGCCCTCGGGAAGTTCATTACAGTGAAAATACATTTGATGCTTTTCTAAAGCAATACTCCAATGGTGAAAAAGAAAAAAAATGTGAAGAAGAAATTCAATGTTGGTGATACTGTTCGAATTAATAGAACCATCAATATTTTTAAAAGGGGAATTATTTATGGAGCACCGAATTTTTTAAAGTGTCCAAAATCTTGGACACCGAACCCACGACATATCGACTGCGAGACAGTAAACATGATGAGATTCTCGGCGGTGTTTATGAATATGAACTGAAAAAAGTTAGAAACACTAGTGAAATTTATCAAATTTAAAAGATATTAAAGAATCGTACTCGTAGGGGCAAGAGACAATTTCTTGTTTACTGTCTAGGATACAACTCAGATATTGATATTTGGGTCAGTGCGGAAGATATTAAAAATGCCCAATGATTTCTATGTGACTTTCATGTCCAATGTTTCTGATCCTCTCTACAATGATTTGAATAGAACAAATGATTTTTGGACCAAAGTCTCCCCCACCATCAAATTTGACGACAATGGAAAGTATGAAGTGGCTCTTGTCGGCTGTATTCTCAAAAATACCTATGACATCCTGAGAAAGGATCGTAAATTTGAAATAAAAATTAGACCCTATGATTGGCCGCCACCACCCTCAAGTGATCAAGAACAAATTCAAAAAATCAATTGGATGAATTATCCATATATTGAATTACCCTACGAGGAACTCACCTGTATGAATGATTTATGTCGTTCTATTAATAAAAGAATTTCCGCTCGAAAAAAAGGAGCTTTTCATTTCAACTATTCAAAGGAGGAGGGTAAGATCTACATTAGTTCACCTATTGCCAGTGAAAAGGTTATTCTCAATGATAGTCTAAATAAAGGATATTCTTGGCTTTAAGCTCAATATAATCAATGGTAAATGTGCCAGAAACACAAATTTCATTTTTGCTGACTACCTGCCTGCATTCTCCACAGACTAATACAAAGTTACTAATATAACTGCTGGTGCTACTACTACTATAATATACCTAAGGATATTAAGGCGAAAATTTTGGGCAATATTGTTACTGTATTGAAATAAATCGAAACACACTATGCCCACAGAGGTTGTCAAGAGGCTTCAGGACAGCAATTCTTCAGGACCGGTTGATGGTATTAAGTTCAAAATTTCATCATGTAATGAAGGGGATATTTAAAAAAGAGGCGCTATGTGCATACTGCTACTACAACTATTGCTACTACACAAGCTAAGGCTATTAAGGTGAAGCTTTCAAGGAATATTCTTGCGGATGCTGATCTAAATCAAAACGAACTATGATCATGTAGATTGTCAATAGGGTGACAAAACAATATCACAATAACCGCTTACGTTATTAAGTTAGACCTTTCAGGGTAAGTTGTGACAGATTTTGAACTAGTCAGAGAACACTATGTGTATTATTTTGATAGTACTTCTACGGTTACTGTAACTAATGACAATATGGGCATTAAGTTGAAACATTTAGGGGGAGTTTCAATCAAACGAAAAAACTATACGCATGCAAGTATTAAAGGAGCATATAAGCAATATCAGAGGAAGCGCTAAAATATCATTGATATTTTAAAGAGGCTAATTCTATTGGAAAGTCAAAGTTTTAGTACCCTTTTTAATAGTAAAAAGTGACTGGAGGGTAATTAGCCCTCTTCTTTAGTTCATAATTTTCCAAACACTTCCGATCAAAATTCTAAGAAAGCAGTTATGTTCAGCATAGCGGAAAGATCGTGTAACTTTATCTCTAGGGCTATTGCGTAGGTCAACCCTGCAATTTGCCCATTATCTTTAAAAACTAAATATTGCCTTAAGATTAAAAATGTAACTAGCTACCGCTGCAACCCCGATTGCCGATGTATCTCGGTGATGCCTGCTACTGATATCTCGGTCTGATCTGATCTCTCATTGGTCTTTTCTCGGTCTGATCTGATCTGTTCTTTGTTTGATGTGGAATTACAAACAGAAAAAAACCTATGGCTTTTTCTTAGTTGGAATAGTAAGAGACGACCTGGCTACAACCTATGATTATGACGCCATTGATCAATCTTTAACATGAAATGTGCAGTTTTTCATAGAAAAGTTAATTCTATTCTAGAACCTATTTGTTTTAATTACAAAAGGTTTTTAACCCCATTAAAAAGAGAAAAAAATATACCGTTTAGGCAGAATGCTGCACTAGCTGCCACTTTTCTTGATTTTCAAGCCAATATATTTCCCTTGTTGTTCAAGCCAAGCGACAGAAAGTTTCCTATATAGGGGTTTCAGACAAAGCGGTCCTAATCGTGTGCTTTTTATTCTGATCTGATTCTAATTTTAGGAGTTATAGGTTATTGTATTTTTTAAAATTGGGCGTGATCTTCTCTTATTAGGTTGCTAGCTACCGCTGCAACCCAGAAATCAGATTATTATTAGTAGTGAGGGCATTTGAGGTTCAAACGCACAGGTAGCCAGGATTTCAAGCGCAGCCCTGTCCCTTTTCTTATGACAGCCCTCTGACGTCACGAAATCCATAGCAGCTTCCCTAAGAATTTCCTTGAGAGCCCTTTGACGTCACGACACACCCTCGCGCTTTAAACGGTCAAATAGGAAAAATAGCATAGGATTTCCATGAGGTCCATAGGAAAAATAGCATGGGATTTCCACGACAGCCCTCTGATGTCACGACACACCCTCGCGCATTAAATAGTTACATTTGAAATTAACTTGGGATTTCCACGACAGCCCTCTGACATCACACGAAATACCCCATTTAAACGCTCAGGTCTAATATGGATGACGCAATTTTACGTAACCTAGCGTCATGACCCATGGGGGAATCCCCACTTGTAACTTGACAACAGCACACACCTTATTTGAGGTCACGTAATGACAGCGCAACCATCACTGTCACATAATACCTTAGAAGCATTTTATTTTTCGCCCTAAAACATTCAAATGGCATTTTCTTTCTTTTAATTTAATGGCGGTGTACACTTTATGTAAAGTCAGCACAAAATATACGCAATGACGGCGCACTTTTATGTAATAACGACGCGCATCACTGTCACATAACATCTTTTCTTGGCATTTTATTTTTCGCCCGAAATGTTCAAAGTATTTTTTCATTCTTTAGCTCTTTGTCCTCGCTTGGACTTCGATTGTCAATTCCTTTCCAATGGGAAAGCGCTCCAAGCAACACATTCCCGTGACGTCACAAGACACCCCTGAGTCTATTCCATGACACTCCCAGGTGTTCCCTAGCAAGTGCCATTGTTTTCCCTCGAAAAATAGAAGCCCCATATAGGAGTCTATTGACTTATTGTTTCAGTATTGACAAGATTCCTACGGGAGCCCTGTTTCCAGTGGTTGGATGGCAAGATTCCCAGGATTCCCATGTGTTTAATTATTTATTCAGTATTAAAAAGAGTTCAGCATGTCAACATCAAAATGGATGCTTATACATTATTGGATATTGAAGGCGTTAGCGAAATGGAACCTAGAGTGCCTAAAGTAGCAGTGGAAGTTACAAGGGGTTGCCGACTAACCCTAGAATAGGACAAGATATAGAGATTCGAGGTGCTAATGGCACTATACTATCCCTTCTTTGGGGATTTCCTATGTAACCCCAGACAAATTTCGAATCAGTTTGAAAAAGTCTGCAGTGCGTTAACATGGATGAACATGTTGAGTTAGAAATATCTTTTTATTGTATCTGCACTATATGTAGAGGACATTATTATAATTTCAGCCATTCTATTGAGCCTACTACATCATGTTTAGATATTGTGGACTCTAGAATAGACGAGAAGAATCTGGAGGAAATGAGGAAAAGAATCTTGAATGATATGCAGAGAAACTTATACAGGGTACAAGTAAGGACACATAAAACAAGGGTCGATATGACAGAAAAGGAAGAGGAAGATCGAAAGTAGAGACATAGAAAAGAGGGCTATCTCTACAGAGATATCTCAAAATATACTATAAAAGACAATGATGAAAACTCAAAGAAAAACGTGCTTAGTATAAGCATAATTACTCCGACAACAGCCCACCCCTTCGAATCCCGATCCGAACACTTTTTTTTAACTAGTAAGAGATTTAGGTGTTTGAATATTCCGTGGGAGCCCTCTAACGTCACGGCAGCTATAGGGAAATTATGGTTGTTGGTTCTACGCAATAGCCCTAGAGATACACTTACAAGACCGTTCAGCTATGCTGAACAAAATGGCTATCTTAAATTTTGATTGGAAGTGTTTCGAAAATTATGAGGTGAAGAGAAGGGCTGATTGCCCTTCAATCAATTTTGACTCTTAAAACAGGTACTAAAACTTTGAATTTCCAATAAAATTAGCCTCTTTAAAATGTCAATGATATTTTAGCGCTTCCTCTGATATTGCTTATATGCTCCTTTAATACTTGCATGCGTATAGTTTTTTTGTTTAATCGAAACTCTCCCTAAATGTTTCAACTTAATGCCCATATTGTCATTAGTTACAGTAACCGTAGAAGTACTATCAAAATAATGCACATAGTGTCCTCTGACTAGTTCAAAATCTGTCACAACTTACCCTGAAAGGTCTAACTTAATAACGTAAGCGGTTATTGTGATATTGCTTTGTCACCCTATTGACAATCTCCATGATCATAGTTCGTTTTGATTTAGTTCAGCATCCACAAGAATATTCCTTGAAAGCTTCACCTTAATAGCCTTAGCTTGTGTAGTAGCAATAGTTGTAGTAGCAGTATGCACATAGCGCCTCTTTTTTAAACATGCCCTTCAACACACGATGAAATTTTGAACTTAATACCATCAACCGGTCCTGAAGCATTGCTGTCCTGAAGCCTCTTGACAACCTATGTGGGCATAGTGTGTTTCGATTTATTTCAATACAGTAACAATATTGCCCAAAATTTTCGCCTTAATACCCTTAGGTTTATTATAGTAGTAGTAGCACCAGTAGTTATAGTAGTAGGCTAACAGTAGGAATAGAGTTAATAGTAATAGTGTTAGCGTTAGTAGCAGTAGTGGTAGTAGCAGTAATCTTAATAGTAGCAGTAATAGCAGTTGTAGGAGTAGAAGCAGCAGTATTATTATGCAAATATTGTCTTTTGGTTTGTTCAACATCCCCAAAGCAATCTTGGCAAGTTTTAATTTCACACACGACACTGTTCCTAATATGTTGCTGATATTCCTTTTTGACCACCTTTATACGGATGGCAAGTTGTCATCCGTACAACAGAGATTTTTAGAAATATTCAATGAAAATTTCACCTTCATACCCTTATGTATAGTTGTTTTACACTAAAGGCCCATCACACTTCAGGTGTTTATTAGGGATAGCCAATTGCAAAGCACATATCCTATTTCGGATGGGATTCCACTTGTTTCGTGTATTTTATATATATCTTATATTTTTACTTTTCAGAGGGAGAGGTTCTAAATCTTCCAATACACCCCCCATGTTTAAACTCTGTCATCAGTCAAGAACACAGACAAAGGAAAACTTTTTGCCAGTATATCGGCCTCGGGTGGCTTAAAACCGCGACAAGATTGTGGCAGTAGCTTATGGACTTAAGGACATAAATTGTCTTCGCCATATTTTTTCATTTCCTTCTTCTTTTTTCTTATTCTTCCTTCTTCCTATTCCAATGCTTTATTCCTTCTTCCTTTTTTTATCAGCATTTTCTGTGAATATTATCAGATTAGGTGGCCGAACACTACGATGATGAGCCGAACAACACGACGGCCGATGCACTCAGGTGGCCGAACACTACGATGAGATCGTAGTAGCAGTCTATGTCTTTACGAGTTTTAGAATACCAAGGACAATGTAATTCCATTTATAATGAGAAAAGCCTCCACATACAGCTATGCAGTTTTTTGCGTAACGCGGGCGCAAAATTAAAAAACAGAAGAAAAAACGGGTGAAAAACCAGAAACGAGGTAAAATATGGGGCTAAACAGTTTAAGGGGTATAACTTCCCTTCGACGATGTAGTTGAAAGGGGATAAATAGATTTTAACCCTAGTAAAGAACAAACCACGGCCCATAGTAACCAAATAAAACCGTTTTATAAAAAAAAACTGGCTAGTAAAAAAAAACTACCATTTGTCGGTAATTCAGAAATGGTGACAATTTTCTCGATTAGTAAAATGTTATCTCTAAAAAAAGTATGGGAGTTTCGGAAAATAGCCTTTAACCCTCACAAATTGCGTCGGATCGAATAAAAAGCACATACTTGGAAACGCCTTGATTAAAAACTCTATTCAGGAAACTTACAGCTCCCTGGCTTGAACAAAATAAAAATCACTTTTTTGGGTGGGTAGCACTGATGTGTCCTCTTTTCTTCTGCACTGCTGGCAAAACCGCACTGCTCTCTCATAGAGAGCTGTTTGATGGCTCATTTGAAAGGAAATTGCCACATCTTGTGCCTTTTGTAATTAACAAAACATAAAATACAGTTAGTAAATTAAAAAATAAATACACTTCTTGACAAAAAATTGCATCTTCGTATATAAGATGATGTTAAATTGGGTGTGATGTCATATTTGAATGACTGTGCTGTCTGATTCCTAGGGTTCATTCTTTACTACATCCATCAAAGAAAGTAAAGAACTTACCACGGCCAATAGTAACAAATATTAAAAAAAAAAACACATTTAAAAAAAAAGGCATTTGTAGCTGATTCACGAATGGCAACTATTATCTCGATTAGTCTTAATGGTAAAATGCTATTTTGAAAACCAATTTAAAGGTACTATGCAAAGATAGGACATTCGTTAAGAGGATTCAATACTTTAATTTCATCATTAAACCATTTTGTGAGCCCTTAACATCGGTTAATTGTCTCAAAGGCATAGGGTCCCTTAGCAAATTCTCCTAGGGGAGTACTTAACATTGAAACCTATTGAGAATTTGTGATTTGATTATGAAATTTGATTGAAAAAACAATGGAATTAAGTCGGCAAAGTTTTCAATCAAAGCGGGTTGAACCATTGGAAACCTGAAGAGCTGTCAAATTGATCAAATGACATTTCTCTTGAGGCAATTTTTGGCACTTTCCAAACAGGTATAGTAAAACGTTTTTAGGGACAACCGGCACAAAACAAGAGAAGTTACAAGGTTTTTTTAAGATTTCAAGGAAAGTAGATGTCGGCTTTTAGTTTTCTTCCGTGTATTCAGATCGCTTATCTAAGCTCTACAAGTTATGGCAAGACGGCCCAATCAGTTCTAAAAAGTTCTGCCACACAAACTAAAAGAGTTTGAAATGGGTGGGATAGGCTGATTCCCTATGGTATTGAATCCCCTTAGAGTCCTTTCATAAGCTGAATCAAACACTATAAGACTGATGTTATACGGTGTATAGAACTGAATCGAAAAAACTGATAAAAGGAATAGGGCGGGTTTAAGGCGCCTTTCTCCTTTCCGGTTTAAGGCGCATTTCAAAAAATACCTATTTTTTTTTACTATAGAACTGAATATATAAATCTTATAAATGGAATAGGAGGGGTTTAAGGTGCCTTTAAAAAAAAATCCAATTTTTTTTATTTGGAATCTTATGAATAAAGAGCGACCCTTGGTATTACTAGCTGAAACTCTAAAGAAATAAATTTTGATAACAATAATACATCGAAAAAATTCCTTTAACGCTGATTTCAAATGTAAAATTTACTACTTTTATATCTATTTTTCTTTTCGTAAGTGGCCCCTTCTCCATTTTCTATAGTTTTTATTTGTAAAGACGGTGAGTGCTGCGGAATATGATAAAACTTCCCGTTTATTGTCCATGCTCGTAGCTGCATATGAAGCTCCCTTATCTGCCAGCTCATTATCCCTAATCCCAATGTGCCCTGGCACCCATAATAACCTTAGGATTTTAAGCCGTTCTGAAATTCTCATAACTGTATCTTGAAGTCGCCTTACCAGTTTTTCTTTTTTGGAGCTTTTATGCTTGCTATAGCGTCTAAGCAGCTAAGACAATCTGTACAAATAACTACTGAGTCTCCGAATTGGCCATCTGACCTTAAAATTTCCTCTAAAGCTGTTAATAGTCCTTCGTATTCAGCGTTAACATTTGTTTCCATTTTCGTTTTTATGCATATAACCTCTGAAAATTGAGGGATCGCCACTGCACATCCACTACCTTCATTCAACTTGAACGAACCATCCGTGTACAGTGTAATAAAGTTATCGCCAAACGTTGTCATTACCCTTAGAAACTGCTTACGGAGTTCAGCTTTCGTAGAAACAGGAGCTAATAATTGGAGCTTTAAAATGCTAGGGTCCAAAAATTTTTTTATTTCTTCAGCACGAGCCAAGGCCTTTTTTGTTCTCTCCTTGTCACTATCATTCATTTCTTCTGCAAAAGCCCTGAATGCACAACTGAGTCTTTTTGCTCCTCGATATATATCTTATCAGGAAAATGAAATGAGCTGTAAATATTTGCATCAAGCTCATCTCGAAAAGTATCTTGGAAACTAAAGCCTCCACTAATGAACACAGACTCATCAGGGTTTCGGTATCCTGGAGGCGTAAAATCAAACTTTTCATCTAGATTCCCTGTCTGGTCCTTGTCTGGTACCGTAGGCTTGATTTGGGTTTTGTTTGTTTTATAATTTTCAAAAGTAAAAGGAAGTGGGCTGTACATACTTGCGTCAGTCTTGTCGCAAAAAGTATCTTGGAAATTGAAGCTTCCGCTAATGAACAGAGACTCATCGGGATTTCTGTGTCCTGGAGGCGTAAAATCAAACTTTTCATCTAGATTCCCTGTCTGGTCCTTGTCTGGTACTTTAGGTTTAATTTGGGTTTTGTTTGTTTTAGTATTTTCAAAAGTAAAAGGAAATGGGCTGTACATACTCGCATCAGTCTTGTCTTTAAAACTATCTTGAAAACTGAAGCCTCCGCTAATGAACAAAGATTCATCGGGATTTTTGGGAATAAGGCTGAAAGTGGAAACAAGCATATTGCAATGGCAAGCTGCAACCGCTTCCAGTACTGTGGACACATCATTAATACCAGATCCTGATGGCATTTGATATTCAGTTGGGGTTTGGTATACTTGGCCACCGTTCATGCAATTAATACCTACGTCAACGCTGTCTTTTAAGCCAATTTCCCCGGCAAAGTTTAGAGCATTTTCACATCTTCCAGCTAACCCTGTTATTCCTACAGGGTGTTTTACTGTCATTATATCGCCAATTCTATAGTTGGGCATTAAACCACCACCAGCATTGTTAATGATCAAAGTCTCAACTCCCATTAAGCGCAAGACTTGGACTGGCAAAGAGCACTTCCAAGCCGGATAACCTTCATATGGATGAAATCTACCTTGCATACACACAACTGGAACATTTCTGAGCAGCCCTATGACCATGTGGCCCTTATGACCTACAACGGTTGAAACAAGGAAATGGGGCATATTCTTATAAGGAATATTGGTTTTATTCTCTAATAAGTTTTCAAGTTCTCTTAAGCCAGAGCCGCAAATAATTCCTACCTGGCACCTGTGTTCAGTTTTAGCTAATAAAAAATTAGCTATAGCTTTGATCTCATCATAACTTGATTCTTTTGAACTATTGGATGAAGCCATTATGTAACCATTAGTTGGATGAAACCATTGTTTAATAGTAAGAGCGACTCGTCTCAATTGTAACCGAAACTCTGCACAACGGCATTTTGATATCAATAGATACATCAAAAGAATCAAATTTTCATGCTGATTTTAAATATATAAGTTTCATCAAGTTTAGTTTTACCCATCAAATGTTACGTGTCTGAGAAAATTTGCATTATTTTCAAAAAACAGGAGAAAACACCCCCTGAAAGTCATAGAATCTTAGTGAAAATCACACCATGAGATTCAACGTACCAGAGAATCTTACTCTAAAGGTTTCGAGCTCCTATCTGCACAAATGTGGAACTCGTTTATTTGTTTTTTGCGTGTTTGATGCGTGTTTGTTTGTTTGTTTTTTATTAAAAGACGATCAGTAGAAGAACAAACTATTGCATATATTGGACTTAGTTAGCTGCCTGATTCTTTGAGAGTCGTCTCTTACTGCTTCAAAGAAGAAAAAGCCGTTGGCTGTGTCCTGTTTGTAATCAGGTTTAACGTAATCTGGGTTGTCAAACAGTTCGTGGTAACGAACTATATAATGAGAGTGACTCGTAATTACACAGTAATTACATTAAAGCACTAACTGTAACCCCTAATAACTGAAGTAATAAAAGTAACCCTTATATTTCCAATACTGGGGATCAAACTCGAGGCAACTGGGTGAGAGTCAGCTATCCCAGCCACTAGACTATTTAGGATATATTACAATATATAATTAATAAAGTTTATGACAAATAACAAATTATGGACTTAGTTATCAAACAGTTCGTGGTAACAAACTGCATAGTAAGAGCGATTCGTCTCAATAGTAACCGAAACTCTAAAAAACGGAATTTTAATATCAATAGACACATGATAAGAATCGAATTTTCATGCTGATTTTAAATATTTAAGTTTTATCAAGTTTACTCGTTTACAAGTTACTCAAGATTACAAGTTTACATCAACTTACTTTAGTCTAACTCATCAAAAGTTACGAGCCTGAGAAAATTTGCCCTATTTTCAAAAAAAGGAGAAAACACCCCCTAAAAGTCATAAGTCTTAATGAAAATCACACCATCAGTTACAGCGTATCAGAAAACTTTACTGTAGAGGCTTCATACTCCTATCTGCAAAAATGTGGAATTCGGTACTTTTTGGCAATTATTTTAATAAAGAACAAATATAAAGTTATAATAATCACATTGATAAGGCTACTGTTTACAACTTGTTTTATATCCGGATTGCAGTGGTAGCTATCAACCTAGTAAGAGACGATCACGCTCCATAGTAAAAACTAAAGATGCCCATAACTCCTAAAAGTAGATTCAGATTCAAACAAGAAGTACACTATTAGAACCGCCTTGTCCAAAACCTCTTTAAAGCAAACTTACCGTCCCTTGGGTTGAATAACAAGGAATTGGTTCTAAGTTCAGGATCGCTAAAGTTAGTATGTGTAAACTGCAAAAATGAATAAGGTGTCCGAGTAATAATTTTAATCCTTTAATTAAAAATAGAAAAATACCTGAAAATTTTAAAATCAGTCTTATTTTTTTTACATAAAGGATCGACATAGTTCATCATAAAATCCGGGTTGCAGCGGTAGCTAGCAACCTAGTTAGAGACAACCACGCCCCATAGTAAAAACTAAAGTAACCTATAACTCCTGAAAAAAGATTCAGATCAAAACAAGAAGTACACTATTGGAACTGCCTTGTCCAAAACCTTTTGAATAAAAAGAAAAATATATTGGATTAAAAATCAAGAAAATTGACTTCGATATTCTCCACATACGGCATATTTTTTTCTTTCCGTTTGATTTTCCTCCTCAGCTAGCTGGGCACTGGAAAATCATAGAGAGCTGTATAATGGCTCATTTTAAAGGAAATTACTACATCTAATCACTTTTGAAATCAAAAATAAAATAGTTTTTAAAGTAGAATCAATTTGGTCAAAAAACTGCATTTTCATGTACAAGCTTGATGAATAACATTATAATCGTATATTGGTTATAACCATATATGACGTAATAAGAAAATGCAATATTTATACACCTTTATATCTCGAGAAGATAATTTTATTTATTTTAGTTTTAAGTTCAGGATCGCTAAGTTGTTATGTTAAACTGCAAAAATATTTATGGTGTCTGAGCAATAATTTTAATTTTTAATTAAAACTAGAAAAATACCTGAAAATTTTAAAATTAGTTTTATTTTTTGTTAGTTTTTATAATAAGGAATATACATTAAAAGACGATGATTCAAAGAACATACCATTGCATATATTGGACTTATTTAGCTGCTCGATTCCTTGAAAAAGATCTTATTTGTCAACTGAAACTAGAATAATTCCTGAAAATTTTAAATAAAATAATTTTATTTAACTGCGAAGTGCAAATATATTTGTGGTGTCTGATCAATAATTTCCATTTTTTTTATTCAAACCAGAAAAAAACCTGAAAAATTTTAAAATTAGTTCGGTTTTCTTTTTGCTTCAATTGACTCGCTACGCCATTTTTTTACGCCATTAATTTTATTTCATCTTAGTTCAAAGTTGTATCCTGTAACCAAACTTTTTTGATTTAACCCGTAAATTACATATCTCTATATTGTTGTCCTATACTTCCAATGAAAAATATTCAAATTTTTTTATGTTCGTTTTTAGTTCAAAATCGCTGAAGCTATTATGTAAACTGCAAAACTATTTATGATGTCTAACCAATAATACTAATTTTTTAATTCAAACTAGAACAATACCTGACAATTTTAGAGTAAGTTTTGTTTTTTGTCTCCTGGGACCAAAATTTTCTTTTTTGGCTTAACTCGTAAATTACATATCTCTGTATTGTCGTTCTATCAATGGCTCTCCCTTTTCTATAGCACTATAGTAGAAAGTGTTATTCTTAATATTATAAAAAGAATTTAAATATAGGTATGTAAAATGCAGTAATTCTTTTAGGGGTTTTAAGAAGAAATTTGATTTGTGAATTTTAACTAGTTTATATTAAAAAATGGCATTACATGTTAATGATAATAACATATAATTAATCAAACAGCTCGTGATAACGAACTGTATAGTAAGAGCGACACGTCTCAATAATATCCGAAACTCTAAAAAACGGAATTTTAATATCAATAGATACATCAAAAGAATTAGATTTTTATGCTGATTTCAAATATTTAAGTTTCATCAAGTTTAGTCTTACGCATCAAAAGTTACGACCCAGAAAATATTTCCCCTGTTTTCGAAAAAAAGAAGAAAACACCCCCCTAAAAGTCATAAGTCTTAATGAAAATCACACCATCAGTTACAGCGTATTAGAGCACTTATTATAGAAGTTTCAAGCTCCAATATGCAAAAATGTGGAATTTTGTATTTTTTGCCAGAAGACAGATCACGGACGCGTGTTTATTTGCCCTTTTTTTTTACCAGGGGTGATCATATCGACCGAGTAAACCTAGAATGTAGCGAGGGCTCATTTAAAAGTAAATTAAAAGTTCTAGTGCCTTTTTCAATCCAAAAACAAAAAAAAATTAAAAATAGATTTTATATTAAAGAGCGAACTATAGCTATTATTAACCTAATCCGGGTTGCATCAGTAGCTAGCAACCTATTATCAAATAGTTCGTGGTAACGAACTGTATACTAAGAGCGGCTCGTATCAATAGTTACTGAAACTCTAAAAAAATGAATTTTAATATCAATAGATAAATAAAAAAAATTGGATTCTTATGCTGATTTTAAATATTTAAGTTTCATCAAGTTTAGCTTTACTCATCAAAAGTTACGAGCCTGGGAAATTTTGCCCTATTTTTGAAAAAGGGGAAAACACCAATCAAAAGTCATAGAATCTTAATGAAAATCCCACCATGAGTTTCAGCGTATCAGAAAACCTTATTGAAGAGGTTTCAAGCTCCTATCTGCAAAAATGTGGAAAATTTTTTGTCAATCAGTTTGTGGTAACGAACTGTATAGTAAGAGCGACTCGTCTCAATAGTAACAGAAACTCTAGAAAACGGAATTTTAATATTAATAGATACATCAAAAGAATTGTATTTTATGCTAATTTTAAATATTATTTAGATTAAGGATTGATACTGTAAATAGGAATTTTGTAAGTATTATCAGTATCATGGTTTTATTGAGTTGTTATATAAAGAGTTCTCGTAGAAACTTCAAAAAGGACTCATTTTATCGGAAACTAAAAGGGCTAGTGCCATTTTCAATAGTCGAAAGTGATTGGAGGGAAACTAATCCCCAAATCACGCCCACCAATTCCCCATGGCATATAAGATTTTTACAGATAGCGTTGTCAATTGGAAATTGAAAGGGCTAGTGCCCTTTTAAAAGCCAAAAGTGATTGGAGGGCAACTAAAAACCCTCTTACGCCATCCATTTCCCCGAACACGTCCAATCAAAATTTTGAGATAGCCATTTTGTTCAACGTAGTTGAAAGTTCTGGAAATGAGGTCTTTGAGGATGACAAACCCCCCCCCCCACAGCCCTAAGGTCTAGTGTTGTACTTTATGCTCTGGGGGCATATAAGCCCTCAGACCCCAAATTACTGTGTTTGGGGTAAGACCCCATTACCCCAAACACATCCAATCCAAGATTTTGAGATAGCCATTTTTTCAACGTTGTTGAAAGTTCTGGAAATTAGGTCTTTGACGATGACAACCCCCTACAGCCCTCAGGCTATGGGTTGTAAGTTATGCCCTGGGGTTATATATGATTTTTATGGAAAGGGTTTTTGTTAAAACTTCAAAAAGGACTCCTTCGATTTAAAATTGAAAGGGCTAGTGCCCTTTTTAATAGTCAAAAGCGATTGAAGGGCAACTAATCCCCTCTCACGCCCACCATTTCCCCACATACATCCAATCAAAATTTTGAGATAAGCATTTTGTTCAACGTAGTTTAAAGGTCTGATAATCGGTCTTTGAGGATGACAACCCCCAGGGAATATAAGGTTTATATAGAAAGTGTTATCATAGGAAAAGGGCTCAATTGATTGGAAATCGAAAGGACTAGTGCCTTTTTTGATAGTCGAAAGTGATTTGAGGGCAACTAACCACCTCCCTCTCAAGTCCACAATTTCCCAAAACATATTCAAGCAAAATTTTGAATATTTTGTAAAAAGCAATCGGAGGGCGAATTCCCCACCCACGCCCATCATTTCCCCAAACACTTCCGATCAACATTTTGATATTGTCATTTTGTTGAACGTAGTTTAAGGACCTGGAAATTATGTCTTTGAGTCTGAACCCCCCCCCCACACATACAGCCCTTAGGGCTAAGATTGTAAGTTATGCCCTGGGGGAATATAAGTTTTTTTTTTATAGAAAGCATTAACGTAAAAACTAAAAAAAGGCTCAATCGATTTGAAATTGAGAGGGCTGTTGCTCTTTTGAATAGTCGAAAGTAATCGGAGGGAGAATCCCCCCACGCCAATCATTTCCCCAAACATTTACGATCAACATTTTGATGTGGCCATTTTGTTCAACGTAGTTGAAAATTTTGGAAATTATGTCTTTGAGGATGAAAACCCCTCCCATAGCCCTCAAGACAAGGGTAGTAAGTTTCGTCCTTGGGAAATATATGGTTCTTAGAGAATGTTTTGTCGCAGAAGCTTCAAAACGGGCTCATTCAATTGGAAATTTAGAAAACTAGTGTCTTTTTTATAAGTAAAAAGTGATCAGAGGGCAAATGTCCCCCCCCCCCCTCCAACGCCCATCATTTCTCCAAACATTTCCAATCTAAATTTAAGATAGCCATATTGTTCAACGTGTTTGAAAGGTCGGGAAATTATGTCTTTGAGGATAACAGATACCCCCAGCCCTCAGGGCACGGGTTGTAAGTTATGCCCTGGAGGCCTATAAGGTTTTTTTTTATAGAAAGTATGGTCATAAAAACTTCAGAGGGGGATCACTGGATTGGTAATCAGACGCTGTAGTACTCTTTTCAAACAGTTAATGGTAACGAACTATATAGTAAGAGCGATTCGTCTCAATAGTAACCGAAACTCTAAAAAAGAACTTTAATATCAATAGATACATCAAAAAATCAAATTTTTATGCTGATTGGAATAAGAAGCTTTTTTAAAACCCTAAAACACTTTTAGTTCATGGTAACGAACTATAGAGTAAGAGCGATTCGTCTCAATAGTAACCGAAACTCTAAAAAAGGAATTTTAATATCAATAGATACATAAGAAAAATCGAATTTTTATGCTGATTGGAATAAAAGCTTTTTTAAAACCCTGAAAAAATTTAGCATAACAAGCGAGGGGTTGTAGAGAGGGCAAGTTCTTATACATGGAATAATTTCTGCTGGTTTAAATTTGTAATTTCTGTTCAGAATTAAATTTATTATTGAAGATTTAATATCTGATATCCTAAAAACAGAAGATACAATATTAACAGAATAAAAATTGACAATTAACGTTTGAAAATTAACGTACGTATTAATGTATGTTAATTGACGACAACTGATGTAAAATCACATTTTTATTTCGAGAGTTCAAATAAATCAACGAAAAGGAAACTCACGGTTAAGTTGATCATTTTAACAAATCGAAAATAGCAATAAATTGTCCGTAAAAACTATTAAAAGAATCTCAAAATCAACCGAGGAAAAAAACATCAAAATTTTTTTTTTAATAAAAAACTGCATCCAAAATGGGTATTGTAACTAGATATGTTCACATATGGATTTTACTGTTAACTAAAATACAGAATGCCATTTAGTAGTAGATTGATAAATATTTTTCCGGTAGTAGCTATGACAATTTTAGATTTAGTTATGATTTTCAGTAGTTCACAAATTATACTTTGGTAATTTTAAAACCAGAACCCAGAAGTAAAACATAATTTTAAAACCTAAAACCAGAAGAAACAATATTAACAGAATGAAAACTGACAACTTCTGACAATTAACGTATTAATGTATGTTAATTCACAACAATTGATGTAAAATTACATTTTAATTTTGAGAACTCGTCTAAAACAACAAAAAGAAATTCACGGTTAAAGTGATAATTAAACAAATCAAAATAGCAAAAAATTGTCCGTAAAAACTATTTTAAGAATCCCAAGATCTACCGAAGAAAATTTCATACAAATATTTTTAAATAAAAACTGCATCCAAACTGGGTATTGTGACTTGTTACGCTCATACATGGATTTGATTGTTAACTAAAACACAGAAATGGGATTTAGTGATAAATTGAAATGTATTTCTCTGGTAGCAGCTATGACTATTTTAAACATAGTTCTGATTTATAGTAAGTTGATCACAAATAATCTTTTGATTCTACTTGGATTTGCAGCATTATATACTTTGTTTTTTTGTTATGGATTTATGGATTTATATATACAGGGGAAAAGAAGTAAACAGACTACTGAAGACAGAAATTTCATAGCACTTACATTTTTCTCCTATATTGTGCTTCCAATAACTTTAATAGCCCATTATTGGTTCAGTTTCCCTGCATTCATAGTGTTGTTCTTTTGGTGTCGTTATGCAGTGGACGCTATCAGCCGAGTGGAGGAATTTGTTCCAACCGAACCAACACCACGTAATCAACAAGTGCCGGACGACACATTGTCAACTATTATAACTATCGAGCCCAAAAGTAGAAAGCTATCTTATAGTCCGACGAGTACACCATATATGGGCATAGAGTCCCTAGGGAGAACACCTGTGCTGTCAGTCCCGACGAGAACACCATATTTGGGCATAGAGTCCCTATGAGGAACACCTGTGCTGTCAGTCCCTACGAGTACAACATATATGGGCATAGAGTCCCTAGGGAGAACACCTGTGCCGTTAGTCCCGACGAGTACACCATATATGGGCATAGAGTCCCTAGGGAGAACACCTGTGCTGTCAGTCCGACGAGTACACCATATATGGGCATGGAATCCCCAGGGAGAATGATTGCCTAATCGATTGATTGCGTAACCTAGTCCAACCTCATGAGCTCGTGACGGGGGGCATCATATATGGGCATAGCCTCCCTAGGGGAAATGAATTTCTGAGAAATTGATTGCGTAATCGATTGGGAATTTTATTGATCTAGGACTCATGACGGGGTTTATTTATGGGCATTGAATACTGAACGAACACCATGCAATCATCCACAATTGACTCTAACACCAAACGGGACTCCATTTATTCATGGTTTATTAATATCTGATGGATAATGTCAAGGTCGATTTATTTGTTGTTGTTGTTGTTTGGCCAAGTGTAATTTCACGAGGGGTGATTTACATAATCGCTAGAGGAATGCATTGATCTATGGGAACTAAATTTCCAAGGTCGATTTATTTGTTGTTGTTGTTTGGCCAAGTGCACGCTCGGGGTGAATGTTATGATCCAGAAATAGGAAACAGGATCACGTGTCTCCTTCTTAGCCAATCAGAGACTCGGTTACATCTCCTCCTAGACCAATCAGAGGCTCGCTTACATATGGTTTTGCCCATTACATCGCAATTCGCCCTTGGGATTTCGTATATAACGGACATGCATTATGATTAAATTATCAGAAAGTATTGTGACACAGTGGAAACAAGAATGAATATTATTAATGAGCTTCTAGCCTTGGCAACCTCAATTTACAATGTAAGTTCTGTTTTAGTACATTTTCATTTTTTATTTTCAAAATAAAATTATTTTCCTTGGTCACCCTCCAGTATATTTAAGTAAGTCCCCCCTCCCCCTCCCACTATAATACCAACTCCTCCACCAAGCTATCTTTATGCTCGCTAGAAAACATGAAATATGTTCTTTTTACCACACATACCCCCCTCAACCCCCCCCCCCACTGTTTTACAACGATAATTCTTGCAATAGAAATAATTCTCTTTTTCGATAAATTTTTGCTTTTCTGTATTGTGATCTAGTGTCCACTGACTTCTGTCAATTCTTAGGCATTAAACCACTATGTTTTGACATAAGGCTCCGCGCAAGCTTATAATTAGTTTTGTCACCCCTTTTCCTGTATATTTACGATTGCAGCTTAGCCAAAGGAATTGTTTTTCTCCATCAAATTAAAACGGTTTCAGACAATTGCAATAATTAAGCGCAGGCCTACACAATCTGTATTTGGAGGAGTCAAACGAGTTATTTCCAAATTAAGGTCTAACAATATATTTAGGAAATTGCTGAAAAGGGGGGGAGGGGGACATGCCTCAATTCAATCACCATCATTGTACAGTGAAAAAAACAAAACTGTTTCTTCACGTTAGGCAGGAAGAGGTCCGGTGGTGTCTACGAAAAAAGATAGATTTATTATGTGTATCGTATATATACCATTTAAATTAAATAGTATAATTTAGGCCTATAACCTGCTGGGCTAACAATATTTTTCTATTTTAAACGCATATTGAGCCTCAATTCTATAAAAATCAATGTACAGTGAAAAAACAAAACTTTTTCTTCGCGTTAGGATAGTAAGAGGACCGAGGGTTTCTAAGAAAAAGACATTTTTATTTTTTGTAGTGTATTGAATACTATTTACATCCTAGATTGTAATTTAGGCCTATAACCTGCTAGGCTAACAATCTTTTTCTATTTTAAAAGCCTATAGACGGGAAACCTTTAAAAAAATTTCTCAGCAAGATAAAAATAGGGGCATTTCTCACAAATTTTACCTTTTGCTTTGCTTTTGGCTGAGGGGGTGGGGGCTTCTTAGTGATAACTGCTTTCAACACAAAATTATGGTTAGTGGGGGTGGGGATACTAATTTTCCTTCTTTAAAAAAGGTGGAAATTATTTCCTTACTAAATTTTTTTTTCTTTTAAGGACAATTATGAAGAATGTGTACCCCCTCCATCCAAGAGAGCGAGAGAGGACGAGGCAGCCCCCGTGAGACCATCAATTATTAAGTATGTTGGCCCTTACACGACCCCAAAACAAAGCAGGAGGGATACAGGTCCATCTGCACTCCATGAACAATGTGAGAATGTGACTATCCCCACCCTACACGGACAAGATGCTGCCCCCTTGAACCCCTGTTATGCTGCGGAGCCTTCTGTGGTCCTATTACAATCCAAAAATGCGCACCCTTCAAGCCCCAGTCTAGTTACGGAGCCTTCCGTGCAATCTGCAATGGCTGGACCTTCAAGACAAGCTATAGGCCAAACATCGGCTCCTTCTCACGCAATATCTGAGCTGGCAGCTCCCCATCGAGTGTCAGTGTAATCACCTAACCAAATGTCTCCGTCAGGTGCTGTGCTTTCCATGCAAGATAGAAGGATTGGCCCCTCCAAGCAAGTAATAGACAAACCAATGGTTCCCTATCGTGTAATTCACAAGCCTCCAGCTTCCTGTCAAGTGTTTGATCAATTTTAAGACGTGAGTAAATTTTTTTCAATCTAATAAGCTATTTTTTTTAGCTGTTAGAGAGCCTTTTACTTTTGTTTTTTCACTTTTTTGATTATTCAGGACCTGCAGGTTATACAAATATCTAAAAAAAAACTATTTTTCAACCTAAAATAAACTTGTCGAAGACATTAAAATGTTATTTTCGCTATAAACCCCCCCCCCCGCACCAATCAGTGTTTTAAATTTCTCTGCTCCCCCCTCCCGGAGAGATATCTAAATATAATGTAATTTTTTTTGTTTGTTGCTTTGTCAAATCACTCTTTTTTCTTTCTAATCTTTCCTATTTTCTCTGTTCCCCCACTGTAGGCCATAAACTGTTGCTATCTCTTCGATAATATTTTTCATTAATTTCTAGCCTGAATTACTTGGCATAGATTGACTAGATTCTTTTTATCTCAAAATGCTGCTTTTTTTTTTACTAGAATATTATAGTTTATCGTATACAAGGAGGGGGATGGTCGCTGGGCGGCGCCCGGGAAGCACAACGGGGCCCGGGAAGCGCCGAAGCACCGCGAGAAGCGCCACAATGGCCCACTGGGCCGGCTCGGAGGGGGAGTATTAAATAGTGGAAATTGAGGGGGGGGGAGTTGTTTGAACAAAATTAAATTTCCTTCTATATACAGCGTTTTAGATTTTAGTTAAGTTTGATTTTCTTTCAGAATATCAATTGACTAGTGTATATGCTACTGCTAAGCGCATTTTAAATAATAATCCAATTAAAAAAAAAACAGTAGGGCTGATTTAGAAACTTTGAAAATAAGCTATTTTTTTCATTTATAGGTTGCATTGGCCCCATACTCGCCATCTCCCCCCCGCTCATCAGTTGGTGAAGGAGAAGACACACCTTTGAAGCTCCCCAACAATTCAACATGGGATAATATCATTAAAGAAATACCGTGTAATATTGATGGGTTTTTAACTGATTTTTTAAATTGTAGCACAGTTGGGCAGGGGGACTTGAGTCAAAACACAATGCAGCTTTTGGATGATTTTACCCGGGAATTAACAGGGAATCCTCCTCCTCCTCTAGCCCCCGATAACCTACTTCCACTTCAAAGAACTGAACTGGATCCGCATACCCCAAATATTGAACAATGTGGAGGGGGTGCTGTTAATAATATACAAGAGGGGGAGGGGGAGGGGGTAATAACCAATTTACAACTTTTCCCGAATTTCAGTTAACAAATACAATTTTAAATACAATAGTTGTCTACACTGCAACTTTTGGTGACCCATTTAATTCGCTTTGGTGTGGTAATTTTGCGTTTGACCCCCTAGAAATTGTGCATGACTATGTAGATAGAATTCGTGCACTGCTGGAGAACCAAATTCAATTGTGGGGTGGTAGGGATTCAATTAAGGTTTCTATTGTCTTAAATGTATTCTATTTCAATGAGGGAAAAAGTGAAGTGTACCACCATTATATACACTCCCAGATGCGCTTGATCTATCCGAACTTACAGAATTTTGAGAGTGTTTTTTGCGGGTGGGTAGGTCATATTATTGCGAATATTTAGAACTTTAACTAAAATGGAAGCGGCTCTGTAGTTATTTATGTTGAAAATTTCAGTGTTAATATTTGTAAATTTAAGAAAGATTTTATTTATGAGGAGGGGCTGGGGGAGGGAGGTCAATAGTTTTAAATTATAATCCAGATCTAGAAGGATGTCAAGGTGTCCAGCGGATTTGTTTTGAAACAGGTCAAAAATGTTTCAAATACGCTTTCCTCATATCAGCATTTGGGCTTCTGGCAGATGACATTATCAAGATGAATTTAAAAAACTGGGCTGTACATAGAAAAAAGAGGTGCATTGTTTCAATTGTATATGTCTATTTTGGAGAGGGAAAATAACTATCGACGATACGATACGTTGACGATGCTGAAAGGGCCAATACTCCCTTCAGTATCAGTGCTAGTGTGGCTCAGTATGAAACTGACGTTGACCAGGGGTCCTGTTTAAAAAAGAAGGGGACGGTTTTTCCAGTAAGGGGTCCATCAAATGAATTGGTTAGACACCGGGTCTGGCTGTTGTACACAGCCCCATCTGGTGACATATACAATTCAATTGGCCATTTTAATCAAATAACAGACATTAGTAGAGTTCTAGGTGAGGGTCAGAATAAGAAAGTACGTTTCTACTGTCCGACATGCCTCTCTCGATTTTGGACTGAATTAAAGCTGCAAAATCATATGAAGCATTGTAGACGGCATGGCTACCAGACAGTGGAAACGGTTTCAGGGGATAGGGCCATTTTATGTTTCAAAAATTTCCAAAACACCCTCCTCCAGTGCAAAAAATATCTTTGGATTGTGAAGCTAAGCTGGTGGAGGTGAACGATCCTCGATTTCCAAACCGAATCAAAGAACATCAAGCTATTGCAGTGTCCTATGCCCATGCCCAAAGAGACAATTCTAACACCTTGCGGTTGTTAGAAAAAGTAGAAACATTGGATGAGAGAGAGTGCATGATCAAGGCACTGACTAAACTAATTGGCACAGCTAGTGGCGCTATTTCACGTTTGAGAAATACGCATTATCCTATGGTGTTGTCTGCAGAGGATTGTCTCGTGATTAAAAATCAAAAAATATGTTGGGTTTGCAAGGGGGAGTTTTTAGAGGGGGATAAAGGGACTAAAGGGAAAAGAGGGTGGAGGGGGAAAGTCAGAGACCACAATCACTTGTGGGAGGAAATATCCTCTGGGGGTAGTAATTTTAGAGGGGTTGCGCATCAATCGTGTAACTTAAATTTTTGCCAACAGTTTATTATCCCAGTTTTTATCCACAATTCTAATTATAATTTAGAATTTATTTTACCGGCACTGGCACGTATGTACAGAGAGGGAGGGGGAGTAGACATTCCATGGGTAAATAATTCATTTACCTATAACATTATTCCCAAATCGGCCGAGAAGTTGTTGCTTCTCGAGCTGAAATGGCAGGTAGTAAATAATGAGCATACGTGTTGGAATAAAATCAGGTTTTTGATTTTTTTAGTTTTTTTTCCCAATGCATTGAGTTAATTGGTTCAAGTGCAGAAAAGCGACAATTTTGATAGTTTTCCCTAGATTAAACAGCACTTTGCTGACAGTGAAATGTATGACCTATTGACCAGCAAAGGTGTATACACAAACGACTATTACTATTCTGGTGCTCGCTTAAGCGAGGTGAAACTACCTCCAATTGAAGCTTTTTACAATTCACTCACCAACAGTGAATGCACAGCCGAGGATTATGAGTTTGCCAAGAAGGTGTGGGCTAAGGGGAATTGTAAAAATGGGTGGGATTATTGTAGACTGTACTTGGCCAATGACGTTTTAACTCTGTTGGGCATAGTCTGTAAGAACACAGACCAAATCTATTCAGAGTTCGGGTTAGATATAGGCTATTATTTTTCCACTCCACATTTGGTGATGGACTTGATTTTAAAAATTAGTAGGGAGGAAATAGGCCTAATCACCGATGTAGATCAGCACCTTTTTGTAGAGCGTTTAATGAGGGGAGGCTATGTTTTTCATGGGGATCGCGTCTTGTCAACCGATCCGAGTGGACAAAACACCGGTGCAAAGTCAAATGCGGTGTTCTTGGACATGAACTCATTGAACCCCTTGGCAACGTATCACTACTCTTCGCTGCGTGTGAACTTGTAATACCTTGAGAATCTTTGTAAGTTTCCCGACATCACCATCTTCAAGGACAATGGGTTAAAAGAAAGGTTTATTGAAATCGCTAGTTACAGTCCACTGTCGCTACATGACTCAGTCAAAGATTTTGTTTTTCCTTGAATTAATCGAACCGTGAGCAGGGTCTCACTGAGCCCCTAAAATCGATCATTGGTTGAGGATATGGGGATGCACTGGACCCCCTCCAAGCAAAAACTGATTGCTGATTTGGACCCTAAGGTGAATATTGTTGTTCACCATGTGCTTTTGCACAGGATGGTGAACAATGGTTTCAAGATCACCAAACTTCATAGGGTCCTGCAGTTCAATCAGAAACAATACTTAAAGACGTTTATCGACACTTTTGCTTATAAACACTCTAGGGCAAACTCCAGAGTAGATAGGGAAATATAAAGACTTATTCTAAATTCAGCGTTTGACAAAATGTGCGAAAGCGTACACAATAGATCTTGCTGCGACGTTGTGAGTGACAATATAGAGTGTGCAAGAATTATTGCCGATCTCAATTTTACATCATTCATGGGCATAGAGACTGGTATGGTTCTTCTACACAGGAAAAAGTTAAATGTGGTGCTGAACAAGAATATAGCAGGAGGTAGTTCAGTACTGGAAATTTCTAAAGAGCTCATGTTTTAGTTTTTTTACAATGTGTACAAGGTGCAATGGCCACGGGAGGGGGAGGTTCAATTTTAATAAGGGGATACAGATTCTCTGTTGCTAAATGTAAAAACTGAGTATTTATTGGGTGATCTAGAAAAGTGGGAACACATCAGGTCGCGGATGGATTTCACCAACTGGAATCTGTCCCTCTACCCTGAGTTGGTGAAACGTCAAGCCCCCAACCTGCTACTCATGTTAAAATCAGAGACGGGGAGTGATTTGATATCCAGGGGGTGTTCACGGGTCCTAAGGTTTATTGCGTTGAAACTCATAGTGGGGATGGAAAGCAGGCGTGTAAAGGGGTGCCTACACATTTTGTAAAGAGCAATTTCAACATGAGCGTGTATAGAGATTGTGTAGAAAGTAGCCTAGTGCCGGGAGCACAAGTGCTTGCAATTCGCTCTCTATAGTACAGAAATTATGCTGTAAGAGTAGAAAAGAATGCAATGTCATGTATATCCGACAAAGTCTATGTGCTCGAGAATGGTGTAAGTGTACTGCCACATGGCCACTACCGCATTTCAGACCGAGTTGAATGCATAGACTATCGCAATCAATTTGGTTTGGATAAATTAACCTAAACAACTAATCTAACCCAACCACTAACCACCACCACCAACCTTTCATAAATTAAATAACCACCCAACCCGTTCATAAATTAACTAATCTCATCTAACCTGATCACCATTAACCCAACCCAACCTAACCTGCCGCAGCAGTGACGAAAACTCTGGTACTGTTTCGCCCCCCCGCGGCCGGCCTTCGGGCCCCTGCGGCTTCCGGGGGGTGGGGGTGGGGCCCGCCTACGGCCGGCCTCCGGCCCCGCTGCCCTGGGGGGGGGGGAGCCCATTTTTAAATTCATAATGTTCAACTGTGCTATCTAAATTTTTCAAAGTTTATGTTCCAAGTGTTTTTTTTGTTGTTTTAAGTGTTGTTGTTGTACAGAAAAGTGTGCTACTGTGTGCTACTGTACATAAAGTGTTCTTGCTGGAAAAAAAGTGTTTTTTAAAGACAATAAGTGTTATTGTTGCTGTTCATGTTCATGTACAAAAGTGTTTTTATTTATATTGTACATAAAGTGTAATTTTTATCGTTGTTGTTCATGTTCATGCTGAACAAATAGAGTTTTCATGTTGCAAATAAATGACCATGAAATATTGTTTTTGTCAGGTTCTTGTTGAACATAAAGTGTTATTCTTATGTTGTTGTTGTTGTTCATGTTGAACAAATAGTTTTCATGTTGCAAATAAATGACCACGAAATAATGTTTTTGTCAGGTTCTTATTGAACATAAAGTGTTATTCTTATGTTGTTGTTGTTGTTCATGTTGAACAAATAGAGTTTTCATGTTGTAAATAAATTACCATGAAATAATGTTTTTTTGTTGTTCTTGTTAACGTAGATAGATCGATGGGAAAATTATTGCTACTACTTATTCATTGGGAACGCATGATTTATAGTTAGTTGTAGTCTAACTGATGTCAACAACAGCAGCAGCATGTTTCAATTTAAAAGACCCTTCAGTTCCTTTCTGTGTGTTCTCTCAATGTCGGGGAAAACGACCCTTTTAGCTAAAATAATTTCAAAATTGTCAGAAAATGTTTTTGAAAAAACAGAAAAAAATCTACTATTGCTACAGTATTTGGCAGGTGTCCTACGATCAAATAAAATCTATTATCACAACCATACTAATATAATTCATGCGGGGATTTTATTTCAATCGTTTTCAATAGTATTGAACCGAACTCGTGGCTGATTATTGATGATTTGGCTGAATCCATTGAACAGTTCTCACAGGAAATGCTACAACTGTTCACCGTTCGCTCCCACCATGAACACATTTCCATAACCCTAGTTCTACACAATCTGTTTCATCAGAGCAAATGTATGCGAACCCTTGCTTTGAATTTCACTATCTATATTATCTATCGAGTCGTTCGTGATTCTAGCTCACTCATAACTCTCAATAAACAGATATACCCCGGCGCCCCAATATTTCAGTTGTCAGCGTAAACTCAGGTGACTAAGAAACCCTATGGTTACATTTTGCTGGATCTTAATCAGAGCACGCCCGAGGATCTACGTGTAGTCACCGACATTTTCGACAACGAAATTACAGTATATCTTCCGGTGAACAGTAGAAAAGGCTATAAGTTGGCGTTATGACACTGAAGAAACTACAGGAACAACGGCATTTATTTTCCGTTTTAAGCACTTCAAAACCTCCACTCAGAAAGGCTATACTCAAACATGGTTTTGACAATGATTTCATTAATCTAATATCTGAACTGTGTTTAAATTTAACCGAGGGTAATGTTCAACTGCCAGAAGGTGTTAGACAACAGACGAAGCAACATCGTTCCACTGTACGCGCCTTGGCTTGTAAAAACAAGGGAAAATTTTTTAAAAGAAAACGTCTACTTCAAGCGGGCGGTAGCTTTTTCACACTTTTACTGCCAATAATTGCAGGACTTGTAAACAGTTTTCTCTAGAGAGAATGGCTAAACCCTATAAATTGACACCATTTGAACTTGTCCTCTCGCCCGTCGAACATTTTGAAGACAATCTAAGCAAATTCATTAATAATGAGAATATTGCCGATGCCAAAAAACTGATTTTACTTCAAGATGCATTGCGACGTGTGGACAAACATAAACCTTATCGTGAGAGACCCACCGTCGCTGTCGCCGTCACAGATCCCTCCAAACAGGAAAAATCTCAAAATTCTGCAGCAGTGCAATCAAAGGAGAAGGAATTGAATTCGATTGTATCGAAAATTTCAAACCTATTGCCACTCACCTATCGAGAGCAGAGTAAAAGAGTCTTACCTTTTCTCATGTTGGAAACTGGTGATGAACATCGCATTCAAATTGACGGCACAGTAAAGCGAATTATAATTCAGGGAAAAAGTTATAATCTAGTTGATTTAATTTGTGATATGGTGACGAATCGTACAGGACTTTTATCATTTGACAATAATCTATACACCTTTCTAAGTGTATCAAACGTTCCCAAAAGTCATATTGGCAATAAACAAATTATTAAGAAACTAAGAGAATATAGTCCTCCAACAACACCAGCACCAACACAATTTAAAAAAGAAGAAGATTCAATGTTGGAAAATACTATCAGCAGCAGCAGCAGCAGCAATGATTTTATAACACCTGTGGCTGCTAGTCAAAAGCGAAGACAAATTGATTCACCTCCAGTGTGCCAAAGGGGAATGGACATTACACTACGTGTTTACGTTCAAAATGGATGAAGTTCTGGAAGTTGTCTGTAAAAATATTGGTAAAGCGGGAAGTTTAAGTTCACCAATATTTTCAAAACGCTTTCTAAAGTTGTCTCTGACAGCACATTGAAAAAAGCAAAAGAGTATCTAGAGAATGAATACAGTTACACACTGCACCGGAATCACAGGTTTCGTGGCAAACAATATCGATAAACTAAAGCCTTTTTCCCTCTGCATATAATGCAAACAGATCTTTTAACTTTAGACGCAATTCAACAGCGTCACAATGCACCCTACAAATATATTCTGATGGTAATCAGTGTCTTTAGTCGCTATGCCTATGTCATTCCATTACGGTCAAAGAGAGGTGTTGAAGTTGCTCGGGCCATTGAAAGTATTCTTGAACAGGATTGCTATAGAAAAATTCAATCGGATCGTGGTTGTGAATTTGTTAATCCACATGTACAAAAGGTTCTATTGAAATATAATACAAAACTTTATCATAGTCAAATCCCGATAAACGCTACATTGGCTGAATGATTAATAAGAACGGTTTGTCTACTAATTTCAAGATATTGTGAACTGAAAAATGCATCTGCTTTTATTCATGATTTAAATAAAATCATGCGGATATACAACCATCGACCCCATCGATCTCTGTCCAACTCAAGCCCTCGGGAAGTTCATTACAATGAAAATACATTTGATGCTTTTCTAAAGCAATATTCCAATTGTGAAAAAGAAAAAAAAAATGTGAAGAAGAAATTCAATGTTGGTGATACAGTTCGAATTAATAGAACCACCAATATTTTTGAAAAAGGGAATTATTTATCGAGCAACTAACTTTTTAAAGTGTCCAAAATCCTGGACACTGAGCCCACGACATATCGACTGCGAGAAACCAAAGATGAAGAGATTATCGGGGGTTTTTATGAATATGAACTAAAAAAAGTTAGAAACACTAGTGAAACTTATCAAATTGAAAAGATATTAAAGAGTCGTACTCGCAGGGGGCAAGAGACAGCTGCTTGTTCGCTGGCTAGGATACAACTCAGATTTTGATTTTTGGGTCAGTGCTGAAGACATTGACAATGCCCAATGATTTCTATGTGACTTTCATGTCCAATGTTTCTGATCCTCTCTACAATAACTTGAATAGAACAAGGGATTTTTGGACGAAACTCTTCCCCACCATCAAATTCGACGATACTGGAAAGTATGAAGTGGCTCTTGTCGACTGTATTCTCAAAAATACCTATGACATCCTGAGAAAGGATCGTAAATTTGAAATAAAAACTAGACCCTATAACTTTCCACCGCAGCCCTCAGTTGAGACGGTACAGAGTCAAAAGATCAATTGGAGAAACTACCCGTATATTGAATTGTCCTAATGGGAATGCGCCTGTATCGAAATTGAATACTGTTCCCACACGCAGAGACTTTCCGCTCGTAAAAAAGGAGCTTCTCATTTCAACTATTCAATGGAGGAGGGCAAGATCTACATTAGTTCACCTATTGCCAACGAAAAGGTTATTCTCAATGATAACCTAAAGGTTGTTCTTGGCTTTAAGCTCAATATAATCAATGGTAAGAGTGCCGCAAACACTAATTTAATTTTTGCTGACTACCCGCCTGCCTTCTCCACAGACACTTTTATATTTCTCTACACTTCATTTGTGGAAACATCTCGGGTTGGTAATTCAAATGTTCCCCTCCTAAGAGTTCTTGAACGAAAAACCAATCAAGAACATATTCACCACTACAATATAAAGCATCTTCAGTATGTTCCCGTAAACACTTTCTATTTGGAACTCTGTCAGTTGACACTAAGAACTGAATTAGGTGATCCCATAGCAATTTCAAAAGGTTTGGCTGTGATTAAAGGCCACTTTATTCCCAGCATTCAACAACAAGATGTCTAGTAAAAAAGTAGTATTCACTTGTCCCGATATTGACAACTATGTTAATACACTTAGACCAAGATAACAGGGCAATGGAATGGACTATTACAAAGGTCGCTCGTCAATGTCTGGCTATGATCTTGGCAGTTGGTTTGCTAAGCTGTTTCAATCTTCACTACCACTGGCTAGAAAATATCTTGTACCGGTTGCGACAGATTTTGAATCCTCAACACTATACGATTGGGGCTCTGGCAATGATTTTAAAAAAAGTGCTACGGAAAATCTTAGGTCCAGTGCGCGAAACCTTGGCGAGGGATTAAAACAAAATGGTAAAGGTTTAAGAAGGTCGAGAAGCACTGCATCACTCATCAGTCTCTACTCAGGTTGGAAACGAAAGACATCATCACTCTAGTCAAAGAAAAGAACGAAAAAGCCGAAATGTAGTGTAAATAGAAGAAGAAGCCCCAGGAAGAGAACTGTTAAATCAAAACTTGATTTCTTTTCCTAAGATGTCCTACCTACAACATAAGGATTCTCGACCATCAATCACAGCCTCATTGAATCTATTCAATGCTGTAAATGTTGATGTGAGTGTCAAGTATGAATACTATGAACAATTTTATTCACAACACCCCGTTTCCGCTAATATCCACTTCCAAATTTATTCCAATGAAGACTACTTTATGGAAATATCTTCAGCATTAATAGATTTGCCAATGAAAATCCGGAAATCCAATATCACAATGCCAATTCGGGCTGATGGAATATCCTATGAAAATTGTATATTACATAATTTATTTCGTGAAATTAGTGTCTACATCAATGGCACGCTGGTGAGCACAAGCAACAATCTCTCAAATTATATTAGCTATATAAAATTCATGCTGATATCACCCAAGTCAAACAATAAATTGAGAGTCACCTCCAATGGATATGAATGTATTACTAATACTGATAGTACAGATTCACTTAAAAATGCTTCAAGTAGTGAATTACATCTAGTTGGAAATGTATATAATGAAATATTTAATGTACCCCAATGACTACCACCCAATGTTAAAGTGGATATAATAGTGACAATTCCACCATCCAATTTCATGTTGAGAAAAGAACTTTCTGTCAATTCTGATGTAAGTCGCTCCCTCACCTCAGCAATGGTTAATGTACGCAGAAAATAGGTTATGAGTTCTGTTGCTTTGGCAGTGGAAAAACTGAGAGGCAATGAAAATAATATTAAACTACTTGTTCCTCATACAATCACCAATCAACGTCATATTGCCATGGGGTCACGCACCTTCACTGATTCATCTTTTATCAATGGCGAAATTCTGTCGAAACTCGCTTAGGCATTTGCAAAAAGCGCTAGTGCAATAGGATCGTGGACTGGATGCCGACATAAATTCGAGATGTTTGGACTTTCATCTCTTGTGTGCAAAGTAAACGACATCCCACTCTACAATCTATCTTTTGTTAAATGCTATAGAACATTTTATGAGTTGACCATGCAAACCTTAGATCATGACTCGTAACTCTTTGAAAATGATATAACCGAAGAAATTTTTGCTAAAAAACATGCTATTATTGTACTAGATTTTTTTGGCACGTAAGTTATGAGTATAGTGCGTACGGAGAGTGTGCGTTTTGATTGTATATTTGCAGACCCATAGACTGAGGGTTTTGAACTAATCTCACTAAATAAGCATGAAAGCTCTTGAAAAATCGCTCTCGAAGGCAGTATTTTACTAGACTTGGCGCCATGAAAACCAGTCAAATAATCAATGTATTTAATATGGAATCCTATATGTCCCAGTACAAATCATATTGTCTGCTCTCAGACTTTCTTGGAAAAATCCAAAGCGTCAACAATAGCTTAATTATTATTAATAGCAGTCCATCGAGGGTGTTGACGGGTCATTGGCTCTGTATCTTTCAAACTGTTAGGAAGTTTGAATTTGTTTATACTTTTGGTCTACCCTTTATAGTTTACACACCCCACATCACCAACTATATTGAGAGCAGAGGGAAAACTATTATTCAAAATCGGAAGAGGGTGCAGGATCTAACGACTAAAAGCTGTGGCTTCCATACACTACTATATTTTGTGTTCCGATGTCACGGCTATACTTACAAGCAGTTTCTCCACATTTATAGTGACAATCCACGTCTGAACGACTTTCTAGTGGAAAATATCCTCTCAGACCTATATAATATTGATTTCAGTGCCCTACGAGTAAAGTGCTTAAAAAATGTTTGTGAATTTGTTTATTAATAAAATACACATATATAAAACAAGGTCTTTAAATCTTCACTGTAGATTTCTTATTCTGTGTATAGGCAACTGCCATAAGCCACTAATATTGCTAAATCATTTGAATTCACTTTATATTCATCTTGCTTCACTGAAAAGTCAGGGTTACATTTTCTACAGTACAATGTAACTTCACTCTTGTCATATCTCTTTGTATAGTCAATGATACTATTTGCATTCATATTATGAAAGTCACGAGTTTCAATCTGTCTATTTGAAGCAATATCACATACAGTGTTTTCAAATGGTGAATCACATTCGTTAACTGCCAAATAAAAATCACTTGGTTTATAGTCATAATAGGCAGTGTCGTCACAACGATGACGTAGAAACCAAATTGTCTTGTTACCCCAACAGTTGAATCTTAGACCTGACTCCTCTTCCCAGAATAATTTAAATCCACGACGATACCAATCTCGTAGAAATAAACTAAAATCACATTTGGGACTCTTTCCAATCATAGCGGGGTAAGTATTCTCCCACTGATCACATTTATCATAGTGACAATTGGAGCACAGATGTCCTCTAGGGTGAGAGTCACAAATCTCCTCGAGACATGAATTAAATCCTTTAATTTGTACTGCATATTCTCTATGTAATTTACAAGGATTACATAATTTACACTTTTCACTATAGTGATCAATAATTGGGCAATTCTCACATTGAGTCCAACTGCCAAGAGTGTACATGCATAGTAGACATGTATAGAACATTTTTTTTGGTTTTCGATTTCAACTCAACCACAGCTAAGTCGAATCTGATCGTCTTCGCTCGATAAATTCAAGGTGAGAGGAATGGAGAGAAAAGTAACTGTCTGACATCATATCTTTCTAGTGAGGGAGCCATCTACATCGAAGCCATTGGCAGTGTTGTCAAAATTATATCCACGATATGATTCTGCTTTGTTCCAATTAATATATCAGTAGAATGACTATAAGTATTTGAGTTGCATTTTAAAAGTTTCAAACAGTAGTCCAATGGGGGAGAATCACCCCCTATTTTACCTTCAAGTGCTTTCAGAGAGAATATTCTGCGTTGAAGAGATATATCAAGAAAATCATCAACCAAAGTCAAATGTTTTTCCATAATTATTAGATTCGATCTAATTCTGTTTTTCTCAAATTTATTCATTTTTTAATCATTTCATTTTGAATGCTGACTCTAGACTGACCCTGATTCGTTAGCCCTAGCCTAACCTAGCCAGAAAAGAAGGGGAACATTTTTTATTTCGAGACAATTTTATTGAATAATTATAACAACATTAATAATACTAAGTATGTACAATTAGCGATAGAATTTATTGCCTTAGATATGTTTAACTAATGCACTTAAAGCACAGTAAATTCGATTTACATGTGGTATATTAACTTTTGCAGCGAAACATAATTGATTCTCCATTTTAAATTTGCTCAAGGATATCACATATCTTGCATATACTTCATCCCATTCCAGACAAAGCCGTGATCCTCTCGTGATTTCCACCGCAATGTTTGGTGCTCTTGTATTATTACCATCAACTCCACTATCAACTTCTAAGAGGGTAAACATTCCACTCGCCATCAACACACAAATATATATCCAAATGAGTAAAGTCAAACTGTTCTTCTCACTCCTTTGAATTCTATTCACAGACTAATAAAACTATAGCAAAAATCCTTTCCTCATATTCTCTGCGATCCTCCGCCGCTAATATGTAAGGGAGCCTCTGATTGGTCTAGAAGGAGATGTAACCGAGTCTCTGATTGGCTAAGAAGGAAACACGTGATCCTGTTTCCTATTCCTGGATCTTAACATTCACAATCGATTACGCAATCAAGTTCTCGGAAATCCATTTCCCAATCGATTACGCAATCATTCTCTCTGGAGATTCCATGCCCATATATGGTGCCTCGTAGGGACTGACAGCACAGGTGTTCTTCCTAGGGACTCTATGCCCATATATGGTGTACTCGTCGGGACTGACAGCACAGGTGTTCTCCCTAGGGACTCTATGCCCATATATGGTGTACTCGTCGGACTATAAGATAGCTTTCTACTCCAAAATAAGAGGCATGAATATTTCAGACATAGACAAAAATACCCGGGTTATAAACTCCTCGAACATGTTGCCAGATCGAAATAAAAAGTGCACCATTGGAATCAGCATGTTTGTAAACTTTTTATTAGATAATAACAGTTTTTTACCTTGAATACATAAAGGATCGACTCTATAAATAAGATTTATTGATAGCTGAATATCAAAAAAAAGAAATTAACTCCAGGTGGGCTTGAACCACCAATTCTTCGGTTAACGATTTTACATTAAGGAACGAACTGTAGCCAATAGTAACTGAAGTAATAAAAGGGATCATTATATAGATGATTATTTTGATTATAAAGTAAAGAATGAACAGTACAGCCCATAAAGAGACTAAAACCTTGTAATAAAACCTTAGTTTTCAAGAAACCATCATCATCCATTTGACATTAATTAAAAATGTTGCCCCGGGTAAGGATTGAACTCATGACCTTAGGATTAAGACATCTACGGTCTACCCACTGAGCTACTGAAGCCTTGTGTGGTATGAAAGTTTACAGTAAAGAACGACAATATTAACTGAAACAATATATTGACAAGATGACTTGAAGCAAAAGTCTTTTGAAAATTGTTTGTCTACGGTATGTTATACAAATGATCAGTCTAGTTAATCATAATTGGGGACTATGCAGAGCTATTATTAGTCAATCCAGTGAATGTCATGTAGTTGCTATTTAGACCCTAGCGCCGCGCCGGCGGATCGACCGAACGCCGCTGACGTGACGCCCGGTCGAACGCCGCCCACGGGTCGTAACGCCGCCGGTGCGCCGCAGGCGCGCCGCTGCGGGCACAGGTGGTGGCGTTCGGTCGACTTTAATAATTTTGCGGCAATTTTTTATTGCGTCAACCGCAAAGTCAAGACTTTTCCTTCTCGTATGGTTTAGTGTTTTGATTTTCCTGATTAGAAATCAAGCAGGGCTTACACTATCCCCGAATTTTCGGGAATTTCACCCAAAATCTATGCGTCACCCCGAAAAAAAATTTGATTCCCCGAATCTCCGAAAATCACGCAATCACGGTGCCACCCCTAGCGATTTATCACCGGTGACTTTCCCTACCAAATATTACTTTGCATACCATAATTCTTCACTACTCTCTTGTTCATTAATTTTAGTCTCTTTTGTTACTTTGCATAAAAACCAGACAGATGCAATATGCAATTGAAAATATTGCACTATACACAGTTCTTCACATGTTGACAAAACAAAGTATCGTCTTTATGAAATGAGTTCAAATCATTTCGAATGCAGTTTCACAATCACTATTTCTTACATCATTCATAGTCAAGAATTTTATTTTCAATTTGAATAGAATTATAGAACGCATTCACTACTATAAAGCTTCAGCCTTCAGCTGGATTTTGAAATTGACAGCCGATAGATTGCTTCTACAGCTAAATTGTAAGTTTGCGGATTTTTTTTTTGCTTTTTTTATATAATATTTTATTAATTTTTAATACTCAATTGTTGAACGTCTGATAGAAAATACGATCTTTTTTCTGAAAAATTTTTACCCCCCCCCCCCCAAAAAAAAAAAACAACCTTATATTGAGACAAAATTTAGATATAGACTAACCTATGTACAAGGTTTGGGAATTAAAGATTGAACCGGAAGTTACCCCAAAAATATGATTCATAAATAAATTGTAAATTATTGCCTATAGGGGGGGGGGTAGGGAGCTATCATTTTTAAATGATAATATCTCATTTTTTTTTTCATTGAAATCAGGGATGCCAAAAAGATAATTATTTTTTTCATTTAAAGTGGAGACAGAAGAAAATAATATCAAATTCCCTGGGAAACCATTGAAATATTTTGAAAGACCCAGCCCCCCCCCCCATTAGGACTTGTTGATTGTCTTGGGTATTTTGCGATTTCTTATAGGCTACTGGCCTAACATGGCTTTTGGGCTCCCTTTTAATTAGATTCTTTAGATCTTTAGGATGCCACGGCGAATCTATGACTCAGTTTTCCAATAATTTGAGATATATCTGAAGTTTCGACATTTTTGTTGTCGTCTTTGTACCCCTTTGCTCATACCCTCAATTTTTTTTTCAAGGAACACTAAACTGTTTAATGTTATTTTGCGTGTTTGTTTCAACCATATAGCGACCTAGTTAACTATTAAGTAAATCATTCTTCTAATGAAAGCTGAGACGGCATCCTATCTAGAGGGTATCCAGAGGGGGGGGGGGTAGTGAGCTATCATATTTAAATGACAATACCTCGTTTTTTAAAAGCAGGGGTGCCAATAAGTTAATTTTTTTTATTTAAAGCAGAGACGGTATCCTATCAAGATGGTATCCAGAGGGGGGGGCATAGGGAGTTATTACATTTAAGTGATAGTACCTTGATTTCTTTTATTGAAAGCAGGGATGCCAAAAAGTTGAAAAGTTGACAAAAATGAACAAGATTTTCGTGAGCTACACTTGATACAGCACTTGCATGGTTTTATCGTCCAAAGGGAAAGGGAAATATGCGTCCAACCCGTTTTTTTTTATTGATGAAACGGGTTTACTTTGAAAACATTCATTCATCAGTGCCAGGCAGATTCACACTAAAACGAAATGGTGTGACGAAAGCGATATCGACATCCTCACCTAACATTGCGCTCGAGTGACAATGGCGCCCTTTGTCCAGTGCCCAAGTTGCATTAACAGGCCAGGTCATAATAAAAGCTTTCAATTTGGGAGGTTCAAGGAGGAGTCTTTGACAGTCTTATGACCTCAGGGTACAAGATGTTGCAACGTTCTTACGTATCTACAATAGTTTAAAAATTAGATCACCCCACAAATGATTACCAAAAATATGCACAAATATGACAAATGTAACATTTGGAATATTATAACACTTTTTTCACAGCTTTGAAGAATAGCAAAAAAGGCTAAATGCCCCTAACTACGCTTGAACGCTGTTTTAAAAAGAAACTCTTTGGAGATTTCCATGGAACTGACGATAGCAGAAGCTTTGAGCCTGGGTGGGGGTCAAAGAGGAGTCTTTGAGTATTTTGACCACAGGTGACTTGTTGTTGCGACTTTCTTAAATTTGGTAATTTTTGTGAGCATTTGTAAATCAAAGCTTAAACTCAATAACTGATACTAAGTCTCCTAACATTTTGCTTGGATTAAGAGTGACAAACCAGGAAGAAAATCTCAACATCTTCCTGGAGCTACTTCAGTCTGCATATTATTTCATTTAATTACATTTAAAATGGATGAGCTTTTCATTTTTTACCTAAGAAAATAGCTGGCACTTTATTTTTCTTCATACCGAATATTTTCTTCTGCGCCGACTGGGTTTCTCACAAAGTCAGCTGAAGACGGTTTACGTCACGTATGTGCGCCCAATCCTTGAATATGCGTGTCCTGTGTGGGGCCCTCAGGCTCATAATATTGAACACCTAAGTGAAGATCTTGAAGCCATTCAAAAACGGGCAGTGAAAGTGATACTAGGCCCGAAATACAACTCTTATGAGGCTGCCCTTAGTACCTTACGACTGCCAACGTTGCGTGATAGGCGCTTACAGTTAATGTGCAATTTTGGGCAGTCCCTTCTTTCGTCCGAGAAACACCGTTCGTTGCTTCCCCCACCTGCACCTATCACCGCCAACACCCGCCATAAAAATCAACTAGTGCCGCCAAAGTGTCGAACAACCCGTCACAGCAATTCTTTCGTGCCTTTTTTTGTCAGTTATTTAAACCGCCAGTGACCAGTTTTATGCAATGTACTAAACAGCGCCATTTAGTCGGGGCTTCGGCCACGGCTACGATAGTTGTTTATAAATAAATGAGTCTATGAGTCTATGAGTCTATAAACCATTGAGTGTTTTTTGTTTCATTGTGATTGGTGTTCTCATGTGAAGTGTTCATCATGTATTTTTCAATTTGATAAATGTATTCCTTTTAGATGCAGTTTATAATTTGACTGATATTAGGTATTTATGAATTTATAATTTGGAATTAATCCCCTGAAGAAAAAATGAATACTATCCAAAAGAGCAGCCAAAAGCAATAAAAAAGCATAAGTTCAGCCTTAGCCTACAGGACATATATTCTATAAAGAAGCCAAAAAAAACTTCAAATGTATTTTTTTTAATTGTTATTAAAAACCACTTTTTAGTACAAGAAGGCTTTTTAGTAATCCAAAAGAGCAAAAAAAAAGCAATCAATATCAAAGTCGCCCATTTCAACTGTTTTAAAGGTGAACAAACAGATATAGGCAAAGGGCATTATGAAAAAATTAATCTTCTAAGTTCAAAGTTATATTCAAAACTTTTACCCAGATAACTGACGAATTTTGTGATACGGTATTTGAAGTTTTGTATGCAGCAATGCTCGATGAAAAAAAAACTACTAATTTTGATAATTATTTATGTTAAGAATTCACACAGCTATTTCATTTCTACCAGATTTCTACTTCTCCTTATGAATAACGAAGAAGACCAGTTTCCAGCCAGCGACTTGTGAATTTTTGAACTCATGAATAGGCTCGAATCTGTTGTAAATTTAAGCTGTGATTTGAGAAAGAATGTTGAAAACATTAATGTTTGCGGTCAACATTGATCGCGCCGGCGACTTTTTACCGGCGGCACGCCACCGATATATTACCGGCGGTGTGGCGCGGTGTGCTGTTTTTGGCCCCGCTGCTGCCGGTCTTCCCTCATCGGCGCTGCGCCGGGGTCTATTGCTATTCATAGAAGTTTTTTTGAAATCTTAAATTGACTAATTTGCTAAAACTTATCCTCGGCAGGAATCGAACCTGCGACCTTTGAATTAGTATTCCAACGTGCTGTCCAATGCGCTACGCAAGCTTACCAGAGGTATCAGGAGTACCTCTAACGGATCAGGGGTATCGAGAAGGGAAAATTGAGACAGCCAAACAAAAGAGCAAGGAACGGTATGATAATAATAAAGATTACCGACACAAACATAAGAAAACAGTTGCTACCAGAATAATGGGTAGATACTGGGGTGACAAAAGCTATAATGAAAAAAATTAAAACTTTTGCGAGGCTTTACAAAAGAATGCATAAGGACAAAGTTAAAAATTACATTCAGAAGTCCAAGAAGATGGCAAAAATGCATGCTGATCTTCGTAAATTGAGAAAAATTTTACGAATATTTTACCAGGATTACGAAAAGTATTCAAAATTACAGATTAAAATTCTTTTTGAAAGAGCGGGTGGTATTGAAAAGTTGGCTAGAAATGCTCTGGCAAAACTTCATAGTAAAATCCAAAAGAAATGTTGTCAGTTTAATGATTTAATGGAAAATTCTAGACAACATAGTGAATATACGGAGGCGTACTTCTTAGAAAATTCGGATATTAATTTTGAAAGAAGCAATTGCAGTTTATGTAGCAGGAATAAAAATATATATACAAGCATACCTATGAACAGCGAAGGAAAAGCAATGTTTTTCAATTATGGCGGAAACGAACCTGTTAGGGTTATTAGTATATGTCTTTGTAAGATTCCTCCTCAAGAAGAAAGTATTTCTAACTGTGTTTTAAACAGTTCTTTTAGTTCTACTGAATATTTGTCAAAAAATGCTCTGTGTTGTAGAACAAGCTGTCCTGAAAAGTACAAGACAACTATTGAAAAATGCTCTGAAACTACATCTGACAAGGAAATTATGATGACTGAACTCACCTATACATATTTGAGTAAACATTCAAAAAAAAAATATGGCAGCAGGTTACTTGGCAATGTCATCCTGATATCTGCAAGCTCTATCCGACGGATTATGCATTATGTCAAATTCTTTTTGAAATCCTTGAAAATAATATAGTATTAAAATTTTCAACTGACAAAATGGTTGATTTCTACCTTGACGGCTTGGATTATTGTGAAATCGATTCCAGAGACACAAGAAAGCATGGGCATTCGTTGTACTTTAGCCCAAATGAGGGATGTCAGAGCTATTTGCGTTCTCTAAGGGCACTAGGTCCACATTTTCCTGTCTTGACCTGAGTAGGGTGCCTCGTCTGGATTCTCGGCCTTTATGTTCCTTCCGGTGTTATTTGCCCACTTTACGCTCCATGGCACCTTTCCAAGGCAGATTACCAGACTGGTTATTTGGCAGTGTATAATATGGTCAAACATGTTTTGAGAGTATGATCGTAATTATATAACTTAAGCAGACATGTTTTATCTGTTATTAATAAAAATTTCATAAGAATGTACGTCATGAGTTCACGTGCACAATTTTTTTTCTTAAAAAACTGAAATGGTATAAGGTAGTCAAACAAGTTTTGAGAGCACGCATGAAATTATGTAACTCAACATCCGTTTTTTATTCGTTCTTTAAATTCTGTATAAAATATTCATGCACTACAATTTAATTTCCATTATGTTCTAAAATATCGTATGTAGTACACTGAATATTATTGTTAACTTTGAAACAAATGGATTTGTCAATTGTCAATGTGAGTATAGTTTATTAAATTTATTAATTTATTTCCAGATAAAAAAAATCATTTTACCAGTAAATTCAAATTTCAGGGGGACTTAGCCCCCCTCTCCTCCAACAATACAAACCCTAAAATATGACAAGTATATTCGTTAGGAAACGCTAAGTATGCTTTTTTCTATTATGTAAAACAAAAACTATCTCCTCCACTACTCTGTTTACGACCATAATCCCTTACTTTTAGTTATTTCGTTCAAAATGTGGCTTTTCCCAATTGTGTGTGTTTAAGATATTTCATCTTTTTCCGGTTTAGCTAAAGGCATCTGTGTCTTATCTTGTTAGCGAGAGTGACAATTACCAAACAACCTTTTATATGTTCATTATCTAGAATTATTATTACCACATGCCAAAGCATAGTGCCAATAATTTCCTTTGAGAAAATAGATTCTTGTTATGGTCAAATTAGGCGAGAATGAAGCCTTTGAAATGTGATATGTGAGTGATGTTTGAACAATGTCATCAATTTAAAATAGGGTCTAGCGTTACGGTACACTAAACTCGGAATTGACTTTATAAGGCAAATTATATTATGGGTAGATGTTTTTGAAATCTCCCCCCCCCTTCCCCCCAAACTCAAAATTTTCCAAAATTTTACTTTAGAAGCTTTTTTAAATATTTCTAAAGCGCTAAGACATAGACTCCTACAAATATCAGAATCGGCTTTATAGGGCAAATTATGTTATGGCAAGATGTTTTTGAAATCCCCCTTCCCCCCAAACTCAAAATTTTACTTTAGAAGCCTTTTTAAATATTTCTAAAACGCTAGGACATAGACTCCTACAAATATCAGATTCGGCTTTATAGGGTAAATTATGTTATGGCAAGATGTTTTTGAAATCCCCCTTCCCCCCAAACTCAAAATTTTACAAAATTTTACTTTAAAAGCTTTTCTTTTTAAATATTTATAAAGTGCTAATAGTTATAGCACTACAAACATCAGAATAAACTTTAGAGGACAATTTATCTGTAAAAGAGAGGTTATTATTATTTCCTTACTAAATTTTTCTTCTTCTTTTTAAGTAGGAAGATTCCTACACTTACTTTCCCCCCGAAAAGAGACCAAGATGGGGTGATACCACATCGATGCAAGCTGCAAGACCATCCATCATCAGATATGCTAGCTCTATTACAAGTTCTCTGGACCAGCCGGGGCCCTCTCATGCCAGTGTCAGCTCTATACAGACCACCATGCAACCTGGTAGAAAATTCAAGAGGGAATAGATGCTAGCTCTTAATGTTACTGCTGCCGCACAAGATTGGGGGGTGACCCCTTATCAAGGATTACCAGGTCCTTCACGACCAACGCATGATGAGAATAATGTGGCCCCTACAGCTCTCGACATGCAAGATGCAAATTTGAGCGTGTGATTTCAAATATTTTTCCTCTCTAATTATTATTTTTCCCAAGTCAATTGGAAGGAGTGTGTGAGCGGTACACGTGTCTCTTATTTTTTCTGTCTACCTTATAATTAAAGAAGAACTCATAATGAATTTTTAAAATTCAATAACGTCGTATGGATTTTCATTATTTTGTTGTGTGTTTATGTGTGTGTGTCTGTGTATTTGTGTGGGGAATTAACAACGTCTACTCGAAAAGTCCTGTCATCAGTTTCATAAATGGAGCAATTTCTATATAGACGTTATTTTTGGGTAATTTGTTTGTGTGTGTGTGCTTGTGTGTGTGTTAGTTTTAGTGTGTTTGATTGTGTGTTAGTTAGTGTTTTTTTGTGTTAGTGTGTGTGTGTGTGTGTTATATAGACGGTGTGAGTGTTAGTTTGAGCGGTGAATGCGCCACATCTACTCGATAATTCATAGAGATAGTATAATAAAAAGTGCAAATTCAATAACGACGTAATGATTGAATGGGATATATTTATTTCCATATCATTATTTCTTATGTTTGATCCGAGTGCTGAAATTTTTTCAATCTATATATCAACCAAATTGTATTTTAATGCTGATTTTGAATATCATTAAATTATTTCGTTTAACTTAATCAATCAAAAGTTATGAGGAAATTAAGAATTTTTGAAGTAGAAATTCTGATATCGCGTTAATTGTTTCTGGAGCTAGTTCCATCTGACTTCAGAGGCATGATTACTTATAGGCTAATGGAATATATATATATATAGAGGTTAGAAACGTATTTTCAACCTGTATGAATATTTCAGCGTGTGTGCGCATGCGTGTGTGTGTGTGTGTGTGTGAACGTGTGCGCGCGCGCGAGCGTGTGTGTGTGTGTGTGTGTGTGTGTGTGTGTGTGTGTGTGTGTGTGTTGTGTGTGTGTGTGTGTGTGTGTGTGCATGTGTGTGTGTGTGCATGTGTGTGTGTGTGTGTGTGAATGTGTGTGTGCGCATGTGTGTGTGTGCGCATGTGCATGTGTGCTATTAACAAAATTTGTAATTCATTATTCACTTGTTTTGTAAATAATGCTATAAGCAAAAATTTTTTATTTATTAAGCATTTGTTTGATAAATTCAAATCCAATCAAGAAAAAAAAAATTTTTTATAAAAAAAAAGTCTGCTATAATTGTGATAAAACTTTCGTCAAAGAAAAAAACTTAATCCATTGATTTTCTAGTCTCAGGGGGAAGCTATGAAAACTTCTGCCTTCCCTGGTCCGGGACTTCAAAGTATCATGGGTAATTGTCCCTTCTCGCCGGATAATGTTAGCGAAGGTATGCCATTTAATATCCCCCCGGATTTTAAATCCAGGGGGATTTATTTACAGCTGAAGAATGGATAGTCTTATGCAAATTGTTCGACCTAATTTTTTTGGGGATATTTTTGGCGATGGTTTTATAATTAGTGAATTGAGACTTGTACAAATAGGTGCAGGACAAAAAAATAGTGTCATACCCCCGGAACTACGTGAATTTTATTTGTTAGAGTCTGCTCTAGGTCACTTACAAACATATAGGGTAGATTTTGACACTCCCGAGGAAAACGTGATTGACGGTGTGATCATTTTAACTGACCCTGTAAATGTTCTTCATCGCTACATATACCGAGATCGAGCACTCATAGAGATTCAAATTCAGAATTGGGGGGGTCAAGGGGTGGTTAAAGCATCAGTAAATCAAAAAGTTTATTTACAAAAGGGAACATCTTGGGATATTTTTTATTTTCATTTTTCAACTGGCAATCAAACTTTTTACCCTGGTCTAAATGAATTTTAAGGCAACTTTTTCAACTGGGTAAATAAATTAATTTCGACTTTAGACAAGTTTAACGAGAGGGGAAGCGGGTCCACCATTTTATATATTGAACACATGGATCTGAATCTCAGTAGATTTAAAAAAAACTTTATTTTAAGGGGAGCGGGTAATCTAAAAATAAAATATCACCCAGATTTTTCGGCTACAGGAGGGGTTTAAGGTTCCACATTTGACACTGGACTTAAATGCTTCAAGTATGCGTTTTTAGCAGCGGCCCATAAAACATTAAACAAAGATTCAACAGTAAAAAATCTTGACAGCCTTGCTCGTAACGGTGGAGAAAATTTCCCTAAACTAAATTTTGATTGTTTAGAGGGGAAGTATCCGATGTCCTTGAAAGAGATAGCCGTATTTGAAAAAGCAAATGAAAATCTTGGGTTGGGAGTGGTTGTTCTGCAGTATGAAACAGACTTTGTAAATGGGGGAAAGAAACCAAATAAAAAAGGGGTATTGTATTCAGTGAGGACATCGATGGTAGAACACGTTAAAAATTGGGTTTGGGTAATTTATGAGTCTCCCAAATATGTAAATTTCTATTATAATTTTTTCCCCATTACAGCAATAAGTCGACCGCTATCCCAAGTCAAAAAATATGGGGAACGTCTCAATTGCCCCATGTGCTTTTCCTCACTTAAAATTTAAAAAACATTCTCAGATCACATGAAACATTTCAAAATTCCTGGGAACCAACGAAAAGAAATGCCGGCAGATGGCAAAGACACTATAAAATTTAAAAATTTTCAAAATTCCCTGCTACAAGCTCATAAAGTGTCTTTGAATTGTGAATTAAGACTGGTTGAGGTATCTGACCCCTCAAGGTCAAATATAGTCAAGGAACACAAGCTAGTTGCGTGTTCCTATGCGAACGCTCTTCTTGATTCAAACAAAAAAATGTAGCCGGAAGAGTTTTTTTGGCTTTGGATGTGGAGTGTATCATTTAAAATGTGATAGTGTACGTAAAAAAACAGCAAACGCCGCAAGTTAACGATTACGTCACATCACCTATTCATATATGTTGTCAGATAAAGGACGACGACCACTAGAAAATGGAAAGATTTGTTGGGTGTGTGGGGATGTTTTTTTCCCGAAAGGCATTGTCCAGAATCATAATCACCTTATTGTCCCCAATTCAACGGGAAAAAGTAACCTTCGTGAGTGGGATCACAATTCACGTAATATTAAAAATTAAACACCATCTTTTTCCTCCGGTTTTTATGCATAACTCTAACTACGATCTGAAGTATGTGCTACCAGCATTGGCAGGTCTGAAAAGAAATGGAATAGTGGGTGATGCAGGGCTAATATACAGCTTTTCCTACAAAATCATTCCTAAATCATCGGGAAAGTTGCTTGTTTCTGAATTTATGTGGAAATTTGCTGAAGACGACGTTGAGTACACGAATAAAATTCGCTTTTTAGATTCCTATAGTTTTTTCCCCAAATCATTGAGTGAATTAATTCAAGTGCAGAAAAACGATGACGGCTGCACCGCTTCCCCCCTTCTCAAGCAACAATTTCCAAATGATTTATATGATTTGTTGACGGTCAAGGGCATATATCCTTATGATTATTATTGTTCCATATCGAAATTCACCGGGGAAACTATTCCTTTATTCGAATAGTCTTATGACATTATTATCGATCTTAGTTGCACCCCTAATGATTAGAGTTTTTCTAAGGAAGTGTGGATAGAGGGAGGGTGTAAAAATGGGTTTCACTACTGCAAGCTGTATTTTTCGAACGATGTGTTGACTTTGCTAGAAATTACGTGTTAAAATACTGATAAAATCTACTTGGAATTTAATCTTGATTTCGGATAAAATTTTCCGTCTCCTCATTGAGTAATAAATATATTGCTAAGTATTAATAATGAAAAAATCGGGCTATTTACAGATACTTATGAGCCTAGGTACATTGAAAGGCCAATGAGGGGTGGATACGTTATTCTTGTAGTCTGTCTCTTGCAATATGGTCCAATAAGAGATAATACGAGGGAGATACTAAAAGAGGATCTCATCCATTTGGATTCTCTCCATAACTTGACCATTTATCCTTATATAGGGCCCTGTAGTGGCTGTACTCAGTTCAACAACCCTTCAAACCCCCCTTTCACCAACAGTGACAACAGTTTGGAGGAGACTGAACTGGTTGGATGTTTATATGAAATTGATTGAGAGATACCAGTCGAGCTTCACGATTCAGTAAAGGATTTTGTTTTCCCGTGCATCAATAGACCTATGACTAAGGATTCTTTGAGTCCTCGCAATAGGTGTTTAGTCAATTAGAATGGAATGCATTGGACACCTTCAAAACAAAACATTATTGTTGATTTTCTGCAAAAAAAAAATATAGTTTTTCATAACGTGACCTTAAAATAGATTTACAGCAGTGGTTTCACCGTCAAAAAGGATCACAGAGTTATCCAGTTTAGCCAAAAACCATATCTGAAATTGTTTGTTGACACTTTCGTCAAGAAACATTCTGAAGCACAAACGAAAGCCGAAATAGAAATTTATAAGCTCATTTTGAATTCGGCTTTCATTAAAATGTGTGAGAGTGTTCGCAATAGGAATCGTTGTGACGTCGTGACCGATCCCAAACAATGTTGTCGAATTAATGCCGATTCAAATTACACTTCCTTCACAATCATTGGCCCTGACATGGTACTATTGAATAGAAAAAAAAAGAAGCATTGTCCTGAATAAAAATATTGTTGCAGGCAGTGCTATCTTAGAGATCTTTAAAAAACTCATGTTGGAATTCTACTAAAATGTGGCTAGGGTAAATTGGCCGGAAAAGGGGCAAGTAGAGGTCTGCTACGGGGACACAGATTCTTTACTGTTAAAAGTAAAAACCCCAAATCTAATTGATGATTTGGCGCACGGTGAAATTATCAGCTCACGGATGGACTACACCAATTGGAGTGGGCTTTACACAGAGCTAGTGAAACGTCGGGCACCAAATCAGCTTTTATTTTTTAAATCAGAAACGGGAAGCGACATGATTTCCAGTGGTATGTTTGTAAGTCCGAAGGTGTACTTTATACAGACACACGAAGAGGAAATCAAGAAACGTTGCAAAGGAGTACCCACGCGCTATGTGGATAAGAATTTCGACATGGACATCTATAGGAATTGTATTGTTCAAAATACAATTCCACGAGCCAAATTGCTGGCAATTCGTTCCCTCAACTACAGGAACTTTACTGTAAATGTAGAAAAAATTGCCATGAGTACCATCTCCGACAAGGTCTATGTTTGTCAAGACGGTGTGACTACCCTCCCCCTTGGGCACTATTTAACTTCAGACCGGGCCGAATTTGTTATCCATAGAGAAAGTCTCGGTTTGAATAAAGTCCATTAAAATTTTCCCAAAACCTTTGGGGGGGGGGGCTCGTGGATCGGTGGGGGGGGGGGGGGGTGGGGGTCGGCCGCCAGCGGGGGCGCACTGCCAGCCACTACCAAAGTTATCTTTTTTTTACTTAGAGCAGATTTTTTTTTTGCTTTTGTAAATATACATGTTTCATTGAAATAAAAAAAGTGATATTATTTTAAGTGCTTTATTCTAATAAATGTTGTATTTTTTTTATAAATAAATAAACAAAAAGTGTATTTATTTAAGTGTTTTTTTCTCTGTGTCTATGTTAATGTTGTATTTTTTATTATAAATAAATTTAAAAAAAGTGTATTTTTTTCATGTTTAATGTGTTTTTTTTCAATGCTTTATTTTTTTTAAGCATTTTTACTTTTTTATTAATGTAATAAAATAAAATATGATTCTTTATTCGTCTTCTTCTTATTATTATTATTATTATTATTATTCTTGAACGTAGTAATAGTAGTTGTAGTATTAATAGTAGTAGTAGTAGTAGGGAAATTATTTAGTCATTAGGCAGCCATAGTCTACAGTTAATTGGCTAGGTGAACTGTTGAAGGGAACATGTATCAATTTAAAACACCATTCAGAACATTTCTGTGTGGGCCGTCAATGTCAGGCAAAACAACACTCTTAACTAAAATAATTAAAAATTGCAATAAAATGTTTGTGGAAAAACCGAAAAAAATCTACTATTGTTACAGTATTTGGCAGGAGTCATACGATAAAATAAAAGCAATTGCCACCACGGGATTGGTGCAGATACAATTCAGACAGGGACTTGATGTTTTCAGCATTATTGAACCAAACTCTTGGCTGATCATTGACGATATGGCTGAATCTATTGAACAATGGTCCCAGGAAATGCTACAACTGTTCACTGTTCACTCTCATCATGAACAGATTTTCGTTACTCTGGTTATACACAACCTCTTTCGTCAGAGCAAATGTGTGCGAACACTTGCATTGAACTGCACCTACTATATCATCTACAGAGTTGTCCATGATTCTAGCTGGCTAATAACCCTTAATAAGCAAATCGACTCAGATACTGAAGTATTGCAGCTCTTGGCGTACAATTAGGCAATAATTGAGCTCTATAGTTACACCCAATTAGGTTTTACTAAAAATATGCCCAACGATCTGCGTGTAGTCACAGATATTCTTAAAAATGAAATTACAGTATATCTCCCCGTGAACACTAAAAAGACCTATTAGTTGCTATCATGACACTGAAGAAACTAATTTGACTGAGGGTAATGTTCAACTGCCAGAAGTAGTTAAGCAACAGACAAAGCAACATCGTTCCATTGTACGTAAATTGGCCTCTAAAAAGAAAGGAAAGAATTTTAAAAAGCAACGACTTCTTCAGGCGGGCGGTAGCTTTTTCACACTTTTACTGCCAATAATTGCAGGACTTGTAAACAGTTTTCTCTAGGGAGAGAATGGCAAAACCCTATGAATTGGCTCCAATAGAACTCGCTCTCTCATCCTTGGAACACTTTGAGAACAATCTGAGTAAATTCATTGACAACGAGAATATTGAGGATGATAAAAAACTGCTTTTACTTCAAGATGCACTTCGCCGAATGGACAAAGATAAGTCCTATCGTCCGAAGGCCACTGCTGCTATTGAACCCAAAAGATAATAATATCCACATGTTTCTGCTGCTGCTGCTGGAAAAAATTATACGAATTTGGTATGTGTTAATTTTGTTACGAATATTTGATATATAATGCCTATAAATTATGTTGAACAAAGAACACGACTGATAGTTTATCTCTCAGAAAGTGGTTAATATCATGTTAAAGTTGAGAGCAATGGGAAAAGGATTATAATTCAGGGCAAGAGCTATATTCTACTTGATTTAATATATGACATCGTTAAAAATCGTAAAGGACTATTATCATTTGACACTCATCTATACAACTTCCTAAATACATCAAACTTCCCCAAAAGCATCATTATAGATAGAAAAATTCTAAAAAAAATTAAATGTACATGTACCATCAACATCAACATCAACAATAACAACACCAATAACAATAAAATATAAAGAGGAAGAAGAAGAAGAAGAAGAAGAAGATTTTAAATCAATCTTGTAAAATACTAGCACACCTAGCAGAAAAAATTTGATAATAGCGGTGAGGTAAAAAAGAAAACGTACCATTTCACCATCCACAACTAGTATAATAAAGGGTAGTGGACGTTATACAACGTGTTTACGTTCAAAATGGTTGAAGTTCTGAAAGGTGTTTATGAAAATATTGGTGAGGTGGGGAGTTTAAGTTCCGCCACAACTATTTCCAAGATCACTGGTGTTCACACTAAAAGTGTACAAGACTATCTACAAAATGAATCAAGTTACACTCTGCATAGAAATCATAGACTTCGTGCTAATCAATATCGAAAAACTAAAGCCTTTTTCCCATTGCATATAATGCAAGTAGATCTCCTGACTCTAGATGAGATTCAAAGACCTCACAATACACCGTGCAAGTACATTCTACTTGCAATCAGGGTTTTTAGTCGGTATGCATATGCAATTCCATTGCGCTCGAAGAGAGGTGTTGAAGTTGCTCAGGCCATTCAAAGTATTCTCGAACAGGATTCGCATAAAAAAATTCAAACAGTTCGTGGTAGTGAATTTGTTAATCCCCATGCTGAAGAAGTACTAGAGAAATATAATACACTGGTCTATCGTTGTCATAGTCCAATAAAGGCTGCATTTGCCGAACGATTCATAAAAACTATTCGACTTTTAATTTAAAGAAATTATACCTTGAAAAATACACCGGCTTTTATTCATGATTTAGATAAAATCATGTTGATTTATAATCAACGACCTTATCGATCATTGTCCAACTCAACCCCGATGGAAGTTCATCATTCTGATCATGATAGAATTGACACTTTTCTTAAACAGTATTCCATTGAAACGATTGTCAAAAAGAAAAATAAATTCAATGTTGGTGATACTGTTCGACTTAATAGAACAACTAATGTTTTTGAAAAGGCGAATTACTTGTGGTCCATAAATCTATTTATGTTGGCGAACATCCTAGACACTAAACTCATAGATTCTCGTTTCAATGATACCAAAGAGGAATAGATTCTTAGTAGCTTTTATGACTATGAACAACAAAAAGTTAAAAATAATAGTGAAATCTATCAAATTGAAAATATATTAAAGATACGTACTCACAGGGGTAGGAAACAGTTACTTGTTCGGTGGCTAGGATACAACTCTGATTTTGATTCTTGGATCGGTGTTGAAGATATTGACAATGCCCAGTGATTTCTATGTAACTTCCATGTCCAATGTTTCCGATCCTCTATACAACGACTTGAATACGACAAGTGATTTTTGGACGAAACTCTCCCCCGCCATCAAATTTGATGGTGCATATGAAGTGGCTCTTGTCGACCGAATTCTCAAAAATACCTATGACATCCTGAGTAAGGATCGTGTGTATGATATAAAATGTATACAATTCGATGGGTCGCCCTTTGTCGAGTATGAACGGGTTGAATCACTTAAATCTAGCGAATATCCACATGACAAATTGAAATATATTGAATACGATAATATGACTGATTTGTGTCGTACAATCAATAAAAAAATCTCATATCGTAGAAATGGTAAATTAAATTTTAATTCTTTATTGGAACTTGATAGGATTTACATTACCTCCCCTGTTGACGCTGAAATAATCACTCTCAGTGATAATCCGAGAGACGTTCTTGGCTTTAAACAGAATATGATCAATGGGAAAAATGCTGGCGCCGTTTACGGGATGGATCAAGTTATTTTTGCTGATTATCCACCTGGTTTCGCCTCGGACTCTTGCATATTTCTCTATGTATCCTTTGTGGAAACATCGAGAGTCGGTAATTCAAATGTCCCCCTCCTACGTGTTCTTGAACGAAAAACAACTCATGAACTTGTTCATCAATATAATATAAAGCATCTTCAGTAGGTTCTTGTAAACACTTCGTATTTTGAACTCTGTCAGTTAAAACAAAGAAGTGAAGTGGTCTATACTCTAGCAATAACAAAAGTACAAGGAGTGATTAAAAGTCACTTTTGACAAATTGTTGTCAAGAGTACAATGACCTAAAATGAACAATAGGATAATTCCATTTGTCTGTCCCGATATCAAGTGCTATGTCGATGCTTTGAGTCCACGTCAAATAGGCAATGGATCGGACTACTACAACGGTCGTACTACAATGTCTGGCTACGGTCTTGGTAGCTGGTTTGCTAGGCTATATCGTTCTGCACTACCCCTTGAAAGAAAATATATTGTACCTGCTGTATTAAATATTTTTTCTTCAGATATACATAACTGGGGGTCAGGCAAGAATTTCAAGGAGATTGATTAGGAAAATATTATATCTTGATCAGGAGCCGTTGTTGAACTACTCCAAGCTCGGCCAATTAAGGAGAGATTGAAAAGGATGCGTGCGCGTCATTCACTCATCAGTCTCCACCCAAGCGGGAAGCGAAGGACATCAACAATACCTTTAAGGAATAAAACAAGGAAGATCAATAGACAAAAGAAGGAAAAGAAAAATATTGTTAGATCAAAGGGAGATTTCTTCTCTTAAGATGACTTATCTCTCCCATAAGGAAGCATATCCATCAATTAGTTCCTCATTGAATCTATTCAATGCTGAAAATGTTGATGTCAGTGTCAAGTATGGCTATTATGAAAAATTTCACCCTCAGCAATCCCTTTTAGAGAATATACACTTTCAAATATTTTCCAATGAAGATTCTTCCCTTGATTTGCCGTCAAAATTTATTGACTTAAGTGTTGAGGTGATGAAAAAGTCAGATAATAAAACTCAAACTGCCGCTAATGGTCTATCTTACGAGAAGTGTTTTCTACAAAACCAATTCAAGAAGATAAAAGTATTCATTAAAGGTACATTTGTAAGCGAGAGTAACAAGTTATAAAATGATGAAATCTATGCATATCGTGTGATTATTATGCCAGAGGCGTATAAAGGAATGAAAAGACAGTTTCTGGGCTATGAACAACAATCAGATATTGATACCGATGGCGATTTGACCCCATCTGTGAGCCAGGAGTATCATCTCGTTGTAAAATTAAATCATGAGATATTCAATATATCCCAATGGTTATCCCCCAATTTCAAGATTGACATAAAGTTACAGCTGGCCCCATCGAATTTTATTTTGAGAAACACTTCCTGCAGCACCCGATGCAAATGTCATTATCACATCGGCAATTCTCCACGTTCGAAAACAACAAGTTATGAGCTCTGTTGCATTGGCAGTGGAAAAGCTAAGAGCCAATGGCAACAACATTAAGCTTATTGTCCCCCTTACGATCACTATTCAACGTCACATTGTCACCGGCTCTCGTAGCTATAGCGATTCATCATTTATTAATGGAGAAATCCCATCAAAATTGGCTTTGGCCTTTGTGAAGAGTGGCAGTGCTGTTGGATCCTGGACTGAATCCCCCCATAATTTTAATTTTTTCGGTCTATCTAGCCTTGTGTGCAAAGTGAATGGTATTCCCCTGTACACTCTATCATTTGACAAAAAAAACCTATAGAACTCTGTACGAGTTGACCATGCAATCCCTAGATCATGACTCTCAACTATTTGAAAATGGAATAACCGATTCAATGTTTTCAAAAAATCATGGGGTAATGGTTTTGGACTTTCTAATTTCTCGGAATGTAAGTTTAGTGTGAACAAGAAGTATGCAGCAAGAGTATGCAGCGGGTGTAAAACTGAATGAGTGTATTGAGCTATCATCACAAAACCAATTTAAAAACTTTTGGTAAATCCCATTTAATAGCAATTCTTTGCTAGACTTAGCACCATGAACAAATACAAGACAATCAACGCATTTAGTAAGAATCCATACATGTCCCAGTACATGTCCTATTTCACACCTTCGGACTTCATTTAAAAAATTCAAAGTGTTAACAATACCCTAATCATTTTTAATATTAGTTAATAGAATTTGAATACCGGTCATTGTCTATGCATATATCAAACATCGAACATTTTTGAATTTTTTGATCCTCTTGGCATATCGTATAAATTCTACGCGCAATACATAAGCAACATTATTGAAAGCAGTGGGAAAACCATTATTCAAAATCAACGAAGAGTACAGTATTTAGCGACTAAGACATGTGGTTTTCACGTACTACTCTTTTTCATGTTTCGATGTCGTGGCTATACCTACAAGCAGTTTCTTAACATTTACGTTGAATTACCTCGATTGAATAACCATATAGTGGAGAAGGTACCTCACCGCTCGATCAAGTTAGATTTTAAGGCCATGCGAATATACCGTTATAAAAATTTATGCGAATTAGTTCAACAATAAATGATAAAAATTTATATACATGGTAAAAACGACTTTTTTACCCTTTGGACAGCTTCTTCTACGAGGTCTTGACCTTTGTAGACAACGACGAGCGCAGGTAGATTAACCGAATTCCCAGCGCACTGACCCTGATGTAGTGCATAGCCAAGGTCACATTTTTTGCAATTGAGTGTAACTGCACGCTGGCAACATTACTTTGTATAGGACATGTCACTATTTGCATTCATTCAATAGAATTCACGTGTTTCAATTTGCTTATTAGTAGCACAGTTCTCCACCTTGACCTCAAGTGTCGAATCACATTCCGTCAAAGCTAAATAAAAATCAGTTGGCTTATAATCATAAGACCAATTGTCTTCACAACGATGACGCAGAAACCAAATTCTTTGGCTGTTCCAACAGTTGAATCGCTGATCCGGTTCCTCCTCCACGACGATACCAATCTCGTAGCAATAGACTAAAATCACGGTTAGGATTCTTTCCAATCATACCGGGATATGTATTCTCCCACTGATTATATTTATCATAGTGGCAATTAGAACATAGGTGTCATCTAGGGTGAGAGTCACACATCTTTTCAAGAAATGAATTGCAACCTTTGATTTGTACAGCATATCCTCTATGCAATTTCCACGAGTTGTATAATCTACACTTTTCATCATACTCGTCAAGCATTGTGCAATTCTCACATGATTACCAGCTGCCCAGTGTGTACAAACATAGGGGACATGTATCGAACATTTTTTTCATGTGTTGACACTCTCACTGCCACAATGAAACTGAGCTAGCAACAACAAAAATTGTCGGAGATAGTGAGAGAGGAGTAAATCATCCCTGAGCACCATCTTTCTCATGATAAAAAAAGTCCTAAATTTCTAAACTAATGTTTAAAAGCATATCCACAATATCATTTTGCCGTGTCGTGATCAATAAATTGTGTAAATGCATTTGGACCACGATTTAGAAGCTTCATGCAATAGTCTAATGATGGAGAATCAGTTTTCATTATATCGACAAGCATTCCCCGAGAAAATATCTTTTTTTGAATAGACAGGTCTAGAAAATCGTCATCTAGAATCAAACGTTTTTCCATAAGCACTGGATTCCCCATGATTCGCTCTTTCTCAAATCTATCCATTTTTTTTAGAGTCCTAACTCTCTCACAACCAACTTCAGACTAACCAGAATTTCTTTTTCTACTCTAAAAAATATACGCTAGTCTACTATAGAAAGAAAAATACCTTTGATTTAGAAATAATTTTATTGAACATAATTACAATAATAATATTCTCTGATGCATTTTGTTCTCATCAATATATTTCGATAGGACATCTAATGCTGATCGAAGTTTATTTATATGGAGAATATTCCCTTTTCCAGCAAAACATAGTTGCTCCTCCGGCTTAAACTTGCTTAATGATATCACGTATCTAGTAAACATACTTTCCAACTCAAGACATAGCGTACAGCTTCCGGCTTTTTCCACAGCCACATTGGGTACTCGTATATCGTCGCTGCTGCTGTCCGCTCCGTCATTAATCTCCAATAATGTAAATGCACCACTCATTTTTCTCTACTAATATCCTCTCAAATAGACTAATCTCTTTGAATTTAATTCTCTTACTAATATGAATTGTAATGAAAATCAGTCCTTTTATTCAAATCCCAACCACAAATCAAGTTATCGTATATGGAGTAACCTCCGCTCTCTGATTGGCTCCTAAAAAACGGATGTTGCCTCAAAAACTGGTTCGGTTGAGTTACATAATTATGATCATACTCTCAAAGCATGTTTGACCATATTATACACTGGCAAATAACCAGTCTGGTAATCTGCCTTGGAAAGGTGCCATGGAACGTAAAGTGGGCAAATAACACCGGAAGGAACATAAAGGCGGAGAATCCAGACGAGGCACCCTACTGACCTGTTTCATTAATAGCGTATATAAGGCAGTATCAAAATCTAAGATTATACAACATATTAATCTACTAAAAGTCTAGGGTTCGTACAAGGAACTAAGTGATTATTTAGAAGAAGTGTCAAGTAGACTCTATTGTAGTAGTCAAGACGTCATCTACGGTGACAGCAATATTTGAGTTTCTGTCGATAAAAATACAACAATAAACTTATTCGGTGAGAGCCTTGATAAGGTAGCTAACACCAGGGATGTATACCCCACAATGTATTGTGACAGTTGCGAGCAGATAAAGGCTAAATGCCAATTGAAGAGTCTAAGATCCCTTTCAAATAGGAAAGGTTATGATGTAATGTTGGCCACGATTTTAGAACACCTCCAACAGGACATACCCAAAGATGACAGAGAACAGCTGATTGATTGTACAGGTTGGAAAGAGGGTGTCATAGATTTGTTCTCTGTCTGTGATTACTGTGCTGGGAAAATGTTGAAAAGTCAGGAGAATGTCCGATCAGTATTAAATAACCTTCATATTGTGAAAAAGCTATCATAACCTGACTAAATTGTACAAATAGCAAAGCTCTACTATGACTTTTGGGTAATAGTAAAACTAACGAAGCATTATTTTTCTTTGTGTAAGAAAAACAAACATATCATTTTGAAATCAAACTTGAAAAATAATACCCTTGATTCAACAAGGTCCATAAAATGCAAATAAACCGGACTTTTTCAAAATCAGAGTTCAATGGCTAGAATATTACGTGACAGTGTCACATTCAATTTCTATTCAATTCAATTTATTGAAATAAAAAAAGATGAAACATAACACAAATAATAATAAGGATCCTGGAAGCGAACTTGTTGAGGTCCATAACAACAAAAAATGGAAAATGAACAAGAGAGAGAAAAAAAAAAGAAAAAATAAAAAAAAGAGAAAACACGGGTAAATTAAAGCAAATTGATTAAAAATTTAGAGATTTATAATATAAAAGTTTAGTAACATTGTTATACAGCGTGCGAAAACTTGTGGATAGCTCGATACTAGAGGGTATCATATTCCATTGAAGTATAGATTTATAAATGGGGGATCGCTGGGCGGAGCTAGAGACACACTTGGGGACAACAAAGGAACGGTTGGATGAACGGAGACATAGGCCTTCAGAATTATTGCAATTAAAATAAGGTAATAATTGGGGAGGAAGTTTTTTATGGTAAGCGGAGTGTGTAAGGGATAAATTTGATTTTTTAACACTTTGTTCAAAAGGAATAATACCAAAATCGGAGAACAAGTCCTGGGTGGGATATAATCGGGCAGCCGAAAAACTGCTTTGATGGCACGGTTTTGGGCAGTTTTTAATTTATTGGTAACTGAAGGATAAGTGTTGCCCCAAACAGATCCGCAGTATGAGATATATGGGTAAATAAAAGAGTAATAAAGGGTGACAAGGATATCAAGGGGAAGAAAATTATTCACACGATTAATCATACTTACCAGTCGCAAAATTATTGCTCTGATGCAGGATACATGAGTTGCAAATGATAGGGAGGAGTCTATGTGGACACCAAGAAACTTGGAAACTTTGACCTGCGGGAGGAGATTGATGGAATATTTTTGGCCAAGTGCTTGCTGAGCTTAATTTTTTTTGTAAGGGGTTCGAAATAATACAACCTGACTTTTCTTGCTGTTAATGGTCATGCAGTTAACGAGAGACCATTCTTGTACTCTATTCAGAAGGATTTGAGCAGAGGTGACGACGGATGGTAAATTAGGGCCGGTGATGAAAAAGTTGCTATCGTCAGCAAAAAGTACTGGGTGCACTGATGGACCCAGGCCTGTAACCAAATCATTAATATAAAGGAGAAACAGTATTGGACCAAAAACAGAGCCCTGCGGGACGCCCCTCCGGACAGGTAGGAGATGCGAGGTCATTCCACCCGGACTCACACTCTCTACTCTACTAGAGAGATAAGAGTCGAACCATGAGAAAGGAGGTCCATGAATCCCTATGTTCTTAAGTTTACTTAATAAAACACTATGATCAACCATGTCCAAGGCCTTAGAAAAATTCAGAAATTAGCCAATTACAGTATTTTAAGGTCAATTTGGGAACGGATAAACTGTTTGGCGTCGATTAGAGCATGAGCAGTTGAAAATTTGGAACGGAAGCCATATTGATGAGAAGAAATCAATGAATCTGAAGGATTAATCCCAAATAAAAAGGAAGAAAGACGTCGGAAGATAATTCTCTCAAGCACTTTGGATACAACTGGGAGAAGTGAGATTGGACGATAATTACTTATCTCAGACGGATCGCCTTTTTTATGAATGGGGATAACAATTGCTGATTTAAATATTTCTGGGAAGACTCCATTGATCATAGACAGGTTTGCTATATGCACAATGGGTTCACAAACATAGGAAGATACAGTTCTAAGAAGCTTATTACTTATCCCAAGGAAGTCAGGTGTACTACTATTAGAGAGAGATTCGATAAATTGAAGCACCTTGTTACTATCAGTTGGAGAGAAATATATGGATCTGGGACTCTTGTTAGGGTGTACTCACTCGGAGGGGGAACAGGAGATGGCATTTGGAATATTGGTGAAATAATTATTAAAAGCATCCGGTACTGAACGTGGATCAATTAATCTGCCACTTATGTCCTTACGGTTAATAGTTATAGATCTTGAATTCCTTTTTTTTTTAAAGAATTTTATTTATTGTTGACCAAATTTTTTGCAAGGTCCCTTGGCAGTGAACGATTTTTGAATTATAATAATTTTTTATGGCTTCACGGATGAGTTTGGTATATAAGTTTTTGTAATTTTTATAATTAGTTAAGTCAATAACGCTACTGGTTTTGCAAGCCAACTTATATAGGTCATTTTTACAATATGAAGAGATTGTCAGGCTCTCGGAAATCCAAGGGTGTGTATAGGTCGTTTTTCGGTTAGATTTAAAAATTGGAAAGGTTGAATTGATAAGATGACTCAGTCCCTGTGTAAAACCTACATGACAAGATATAGAGCAAAACAGGGTTTTTTGAATAGGGAAAGCGAAAACCAACGTTTTGAACAAAGAATTATCATTAGCCTTGTTACAAAAATAGGGATGGCATCAAAACTGGCCTCTGGCCAATAGGAGACAAGAATCACAAAATAAGACAAAGCTTGAAATAATGGTTTTGGGACCGAAAGGGGGTAGTCTTTTTTTGGAACTAACAACAAGTAAGTGTTTCTTTGTAATTAAGATAGGCTACCACTGTCCTGTCTGAATTCCCCTTTGAAGATAACATTATGATAAGAAGTAAAGTTCTAAAGATTTCTGTCGCCTGGATAAACCAGGCTAAGTAATAAATTTAATAAGTATACAGGAGACATAAGAATAAAAACTAGTGTTGAAGGCAAAGCACGACATTTTATTATAATTTAGTGATTTGTGATATCTTGGATTAGAAAGACTTGGGGGCCCTAGGTGGAATACAGCATTTTCTAAGGATTGGAAGACAAATAAAATTAGTTCGTCTTAGAAACTTGAACGTGGGAACAACCTAAGGTTTAAGTACAATATAAACTCCTTGACCTTAAAGAATAAATTAAATATCCTTTTTGCCTCCTTCTTCCAGCTTAGTGCCCTTTGGAATTTACCTAGCGTCTATTAAAATCTTATATATAAGAAGATTGGAACTAGAGGACAATAAAATATTCCACCCCTAGTGAATTCTCTGACATTATACGAAAGAGGGACTTTGTTTCCTCTCTTAGACACTTTTGCATTTCAACCCGTGCTAATATTATATAGAAGTGGCCCTGATGTTTATACAGAATGGTTAGGGAAGAAAGGAGGAAATAAATTTCAACATTAAGATTTCGAATCTCTTCCGTCCAAAGATCCAATTTTCTCTAGAAAGTTGTAGTTTACAAAAGTTCCGAAGAACACTAACTTTCCTTTCAGGATATAAACCTGAAACTTGGTCTAATTTATACAACCATTGAGATTTGATAAAAAAGTTATTCCTAGGAACAATAATTTGACGCAAAGAACTTTAATTACACCAGTGCCCAAGTCAGTCTGATCATTCAAGTGTAGTTATTTCAATTAGAAACATTAGATAGTCTAGAATTAACTAAACCCTTTTTTCGGTAAACATTGGTGGATTGAACAAGCAGACCCATAGAATACTAGAAAACAGACCTAGAAGAGGTTAAGAATTATTATAGTTAGAGTTAGAATAATTTCCTTTTATTTCTTTTATAATATATATCAGTTGTCACTGAATTCTGAGTACCGATCTTACCAACACGCGTCAGTAACAAAACGCTACTAAATTTTAGCCCTGATAGTAGGGGCAACCTTACAACTGGTGGCAGTGGTACTCAAGTTCGGTGCAACTTTCGTTTAAGGGGGGGGGAGAGGATTAATAAAAATTATAAGATTTTGTAAATTTTAGTCCTCTGTTCCTCACAAGAAATTGTGTGTTCAGTTTTCCAAACCTATCAGAGACAGAAAAGTTTGAAAAAGTGTTCATTAAAGAAAATTTTTTGACCATAAAGGGAAGTTTCGACAGCCTTTTACCTTCCTAAGATTCTTTCTTTCCTCTATTTTTTTTTTCTCTTTGCTAAAAGTTCTAGTATCCGAATCGTCTATAATTAACTCAAATAGGGCCATAGGTTAATCATCCTTAAGTGTGTATAATTATAATACTAAGCTTGAGGGTAAATTTAAATTGAGGTACTGAGAAAATTCTCACACGATTTGTAAATAGACCTATTTTAGCGATTTAAAACAATATAAGGGGTCAAAACTTTTCCCACACTAAGAGTTGGAAAGAATTTGACCCATCATGAGTTCAAATGAAAACAAAATTAAAGAGTTAGAAATTGCACTACGACAAGCGCAAGAGGAGATATTAAGAGTAGAAGAGAGTGCACAAGCTGGAATAAACGCTCTACAAGAGCAATATGGAGATACCCCAGTCGCAAGTAGGCTTCAAAACCTATTTGTGGAGCAAACGCCTCTCATCTCGTTACTGACATATCCAAATGAAATCCATTCATGTATTACCATTCTTAAACAAATACAAAGGAGTTTAGGAAAAGATGATATTGCTATGATAAATCAAGCTATTTGTTATACACGGGGAGAAATACAAAGATTTGCAACGAGCTTAGACATTCCTAAAATAAAATATTTAGACCATTTAGAAAAACTTCTAAAAGAAGCCTTTTTACATGAAAAACCAGCCGCACAAAAACTACAAGAACTGCTCTCCGAAAAACAAAGGCCATCTGAGTTAGTACATCAATTTTACTCCCGCATCAGGGGAAACGCAATAGATTATGCGAAAAATTCTCCTGGTATAAGAGCAAATGACATTACGATGAGTATTTTTAAAAGTGGTATGCTCCCTTCCACTGGAAGAAGAGTATTAGAACAATCTAGGGCCTCAGATGACCAGGATGAATTATTAGCATTTGCAAAAAGATTCGAAGCAATAGATTTAATATATTGGGACTTCTCGGACATGTCCTTGGGAGCAGCGGTAGTAGACTCAAGAGACAGGAGCTCCACTAATGAACCTGGAGTAAACCGCAGAATAGAAATTAAAAATAAGGGAAATTATAGCTACGAAGAAAGATAATGTTTAAATTGTGGGAAGCCTGGACACTTGAGAGTAAATTGCATAATCCCAAATTGTACAAATTCTGGGAAACCCGGACATTATCAAAAAATTGTTGGCAAAAGCTAGCATTTATAAGTTTCCAAGAATTCAGGCATAGTGCAGACAAATGTATGGCACTAAATCCTATTGAAAAAAAACTAATCAGGCAGGACTTAGGGGAGGTAAGCCCCAAGCCTGAAAACAGAATCACAAACCCTTCTTCTAATCAAGATGAAAATATCTGTTTTGTTACGTTACAGGAAAATAAAACTGAACCAAGTTCTTTCCCATTTATGTGGACTGCTAAAATAGCACACCAAAATTTTGTAAAATGTTTCCTGTATAGCCGGTGCCAAAAAAGCTTATTAAAAGATGAAATATTTCAAAAACTTCCGGTAGACGTTCGTAGACACCTCAAACCATCCTCCCGAATAGTGAAATCCTTTAGTGGAGAGACTTTACCACTAATAGGAGAAATAAAGGTAGCATTCTGCACTACAGGTGAGGCAAAACGAAATGAAAGATTATTTTGGAAATGTTTAGTCGTCCCAGACTTGAAATTTGACGTAATTATAGGATACAATATTTTAAACAAACTAGATTGTACGTTAAATTTAAAATATAATAAAATTTCTGTAGGGAACACAAGTAAGGAGGAAATAAATTCCCTTGCCTTTTTCACTGAAGAAATGTCGGGAAGGGGATCAACATATATAGCGAAACAGATCTATATTCAGGCCAATTGTTTCAAAATCATTAGGGCCAAATTGTCGAATCACTCAGCACCCTTTGTAGCTCATGGTGACACTATTATTTTTACCCCGAATATTGAGACGCAATTACACATATCTCCGTTGCTATGTGAAACTTATAACAATGCAATAAAAATAGTTTATTTTAATACTAGCGGTGAACATCTAAACTGGCCACGAGGTAAAACCGTTGGTTCATATGAGGTGATAACCAATGCTAATTTAACGGATACGACTCTCTTAGCAGCAGGACGAAGAGAAAATAAAGAAGAATCTCTCTCTGATTAGAGGATGATAAAATAATATGGGAAGACAGTGAATTTTTGAAGAGAATTAAAACAGGCCCGTTAAACTCAGAAAGAAAACAAATAGTAGAGACAGTCTTATTAAAACTGAAACGAGCCTTTACAACTGGACCTTATGATTTAGGACAAAATGACCTTCCAGGATATAAAGTACAAACAGACCCAGATATACCTATTAAGTGTGTCAAACAATTCCCTTTACCATTTTTAATGACAAGAATGCTTACAAAAACACATAAACGAAGTGGTAAGACTAGGAATAATTGAAATAAGACGTTCCGAATATACAGCTCCAATATTTTGGATAGTAAAACCCGGAATGGAGGGGAAAATTCCACCAAAAAACTTACGGGATGAAAGTAACAGTCAGTTTCTCATAGATTTAAGGGCAATAAATAAAGCGATAACAGACTCACAGTGGGGTATTCGAAGAATTTCAGAGGTCATCTCGGATCTATCTAATAAAACCAAATTTATTTCAACTATTGATATTAGAAATGGATTTAGTTACTGCAACTTAGCTGAAGATAGCCAAAAATATTTTAGTTTTTCGAATAAGGGAATTTCTCATGTATTTAAACGCGTACCACAAGGGTCAGTTGTCTCGCCTCGTGCCTTTGTTGAATTTTTAAATCAGGTCTACGGACCCGAATTTTCTTCATTTTTGTCAAGTTATGTAGATGACTTGACAATACATACTTCAGGGAACTTTGAAGAACATTTGAAACATATTGAACTAACTTTAAAAACAGGCCATAAAATTTAATCTAAGGCTTAATATTGATGAACCCCAATTTTTTTCGGAAGAATTTGACTTGTTAGGGTTTCGAGTCTCCACAAAAGGAGTGAAACCACAAGCCCAAAAATTGGAAGCTATAAAGAAATTAGAACCACCGAGTGACGTCACAGGAATTAGGTCATTCCTAGGCTTAACCGGTTATTACAGGGGTTTCTATCATAATTACGCAAAATTTGCCGAACCTTTAATTCGACTAACTAGAAAAAAACGTTCCTTTTATCTTCCACCCAGAACAAAGCGTAGCCTTTGAAAAATTAATGACAGAATTATTAAATCCAACTAGTATTTTTCTAGAATTTCCTGAAAAAGACAAAGAATTTTACCTTGTCATGGACGCCTCGGAAAAAAGTATTGCTTCAATTTTAATGCAGCAATACGAAACAACTGACAGATTTCGAATAGTGGCAACATATTCAAAGGTTCTTAGTGGCACAGCCTCTAGGTTTGATAACCGCAACAGGGAACTTTTTGCCTTAGCAAAAGGGATATTTATGGGCCGCGAGAAGTCACATATTTGTAGACTGTGCTGCTCTAACATATCTTAAAAGATCCAAAGATCTTCACTCAAAATTATATAGAATTGCGGTTCTATTAGACAATGATTTGTATACTTATCACCGCATTAGCACTAGCAGGAACCCTGCCGACTATTTGAGTCGCCCTAGCTCACAATTTGTTAAGGAAAATATTCGTAGGTCAATTAATCTTGATGAGTTAGAAGTAGAATATTTAGCCCTATTAGAAGACGAGGTACCGATGGATTTTTTTTGGAATATGAAAAGAAGAGATGAGGAGATTTCAACTAGAAAACCCTGACATTAAGGTGGCAATCAATGAAATAATAGAATTAGAAAATACACTCTTAGGCTTAAAATCTCCCCAGGATACATATAAAAACGATGAAAGCTCTAAGGAGGGTAGCAATGAACAGTCGATCCAGACTGGTTTGACCAGGCACTGTGAGGGATGTGAGTCAAATACGGGTAGCTCAAACATTCCCGGAGCTATCAAAACATCGAAAGGGGATGAATTCAGTGGTAGTACTGAAAAGGAGTTTCCTTCTATGAGAAGGAAGCCTGGGCACAGAGATAGATGCCTGACTTCTTGGTCTATCCATGGCAAATTGAAAGAGGTAAAAGTAAAGGGCAGTACACATGCATGTATTACTGACAGCAGGTCAATTTTAGAGGGGAGTGAAATTGAATCCTGTAAAGGACAAGTTCTAACCGCGGAACTTGCGAAGACCAGAACTACTACGGGAGTTACTGGCACCATGAGTAATCGGGCTGGGTCCAAAAGGTCCATGGATCCGGAATCGGAGAGGGACGAGCCGCTATGGATACGACAAGCTTGCTCGGTGGAGCTTGCGAAGACTAGGACTATGAAAGGAGTCACTAGCACAGATAATTGGGATGGGTCTGGAATACCCGCAGACCTAGGTGCCAAGAGGGGTAAGCCACAGGAAGAATTTCCAAAATTTGACGTTCCGGGCAAAGCTCAAATTAACAACACACCAGAAACTTCAAATTTGGGGAAAGGGAATCCTTTTTTGTAAAATGGTTGAGAGATCTCCAGTTGATCCTAGTCGAAGGGTTATTGTACGCAATAGACAATTCAGAAAAAGGGAAACAGATTCATCAATTTAAAATCATCCTACCAAAGAAAATAATTAGCGGAATCATTAATCTTATGCATACGAGCCTTTTAGTAGGAGCACACATGGGGACTGTAAAACTTTGAATAAGTTAAGACAAAGTTGTGTTTTGGAAGATATGTACTGCCAAGTTGAAGAGGCGGTAATGAATTGTGATCTATGTTTGAGGAGGTATAAAGTTAGCACCATATATCCTAAACTAAGGGAAAGTATTTTCCCCGACAACCCATTTTATATCTGGTCAATGGATACCACGGGAAAATTACAACTTTGCGCTGACAGTGAAGAATATATAATTATTGCAGTAGAGCATTTCACTAAGTATACAGTCATGGCACCAGCCAAAGACCTCAGGTCAAAATCAGTGATGGAATTTATAATAAAAGAAATCATATCACATTACGGAAATATGGATTTCCTACTGTCAGATAATGCCTCCTGCTTTACAAGCAAAACCTTTAATGAAATGGCCAAAGCATTAGGATTCAAAATTATACATTCATCACCGAGGAACCCCCAATCAAATGGGCTACCAGAAAATAGAGTAAAATGTGTAAAAATAATACTAACGCACTACCATGATGAGGTACATAGAGGAAATTGGAGTGAATTCTTACCATTCATACAATTAGCGTTAAACACTAGTATAGATGCTAGCACGAAATATACACCCGTTTTTCTACTAAATGGTTTCGAAGCGAAATCAGTATTTGACAAAATTGTTTCTAATCCGAGGGAGGGGTTCTGTTCTGAAGATGAATGGGTATTTAATCTCGTTCAAGAGGTATTTGTCAGCCGACAAATATGTATGAATGAATAAAAAACGGCCCGAAAGGGCCAAGCGGCACAATACAACCAAAAAATATTGGAAATCGAAATCTTACCTAATAATTTAGTATATGTCATTCAAGAAAGTTCATCAAAAAATTATTCTTATAGGGGACCCTATCTAGTGTATTCAGAATTATATAAAAACGTCTTTAGAATATTAGTTAATTATAGATGCTACGGCTTACTGGAACTTTTTGGTTATCTGTGATTTCTCTATATCAAATCAACAAGATGGGTTCAGAATGTTCGAAATGTTCAGCATTCCATTCCCAGTGTCAAACACTTCGTATTTCTTTCAAATGGAAAATGAGTAAATTTTTTGGGTTGAGTTAAGATCAAACTAGATATTTCTTAGAAGATTACAATATAGAAAAAGAATATAACTTAAAAGGTGTGCCACTATTAAGCAACCACTAATTTCTTATTAGAAACACCCAGATGAATTCCTGCAGTATAGCAAACTACGAGGAAAATAGTGCATTAATTAATAAAGTGTGTGCAATCAAAATTATAAAGGAAAATAAAATCTTAATCCAAAGAATTGGAAGGGCAAAGTATATAATAAGAATACATTTCGAATGCAAAACAGAGAAAAACAGTAAATTCTC
>NC_142798.1:35867276-35952276 GCF_049724085.1 Artemia sp. Qi Xiang Cuo
TAAGCTATTTGCTACTTCTGTGTTATAACCACTCTTTTATATACTGCTAATTTGGTTAATGGTAATAAAAGAAAATGAAATAGGATTATTATAGAATAGTTTAGAAACAAATTTAAGTTTTACTCATCAAAAGTTACGCCCTTGAGAAAATTTGCATAATTTTTGAAAATACGGAAAGAAAAAAAATTATATACATTTACAAATTCTGACTGCACTTGTACATCTGAAGTCCCTGGCAAAGCATGAAGAGGAGTGTCCTCCCGATCTTGATTGGATGAGACTGACGCATTATATGAAAGCATCCATTCCCTCTTGAATTTCCTGCCAGGTTGCATAGAAGTTTGTTTAGAGCTGGCACTTGGCTTGATTACTCCTGTCTCAGCATTGTCCTGGGCTTCATTCAATTTTGCACGTTTTTGCTGTGATGATTGATCAACGGCATTCTAAAATATAAAAATCATTTTCAGTTTTCAAACTATTTAGCTTACGGGAGGGTACTACCCCTTTAATATCAAACCCCCAAAAGTTGAAAAAATGACGCAATTTAATTAGCTAGCTCAATTCTTACTTATTCAGAATATTAACGGAGGGCATTGGGCCTTCAATTCCATAGTATCAAACACGAAAAGTTGACAATTATATATTTTTTTTATGCAAAGCTTTTTAAAACTTATATATCTAAATTACGAATATCACAGTACTAAACTCCCAAAAGTTGAAAAAAATGACACAAGCAGTTAACCTGGACTAAATAAATCATTGTAAGCGAAGAAATTTTTTTCTCCTTCCATATCAACAATTAAATGGCCCAGTTCTTAACAATTAAAGCTCCCAGTTCAGACATAGTTCGTAATTTAATTCATAACTCAATTTTGAAAAAAAAAGCCACTTAATGACGAGACAAAAAATAGATTTTCTTTTTTTTATTATAGCGAAACTGACCGACCCTGTTTTTTGAATATTTAGCGATATGCTTTTTAAAAGAGCTAATAACACAGTTAAAAAAAAAGCGTAAGAAAGGAAGGAAATTCTTCCCTAACTTAATGACGAGACAAAAAAAAAATAGATTTCTTTTTTATTATAGTGAAACTGACTGACCCCTTTTTTTAATATTTAGTAAAATGATTTTTTAAAAGAGCTAACAACACGATGAAAAAAAAAAGCATAAGAAAGGAAGGAAATTCTTCCCTAACTTAATAACGAGACAAAAACATAGATTTCTTTTTTATTATAGCGAAACTGACTGATCCTGTTTTTTGAATATTTAGCGAAATGCTTTTTAAAAGAGCTAAAAACACAGTGAAAAAAAAGCGTAAAACAGGATGGAAATTCTTCCCTAACTTAATAACGAGACAAAAAAAAATAGATTTCTTTTTTATTATAGCGAAACTGACTGACCCCTGTTTTGAATATTTAGTAAAATGCTTTTTTAAAATAGCTAACAACACGGTGAAAAAAAAGCGTAAGAAAGTAAGGTAAAGGAAATTCTTCCCTAACTTAATGACGAGACGAAAAAAATAGATTTCTTTTATTATTATAATAATGAGAAAATTTTTTACTCACCAGAAGTCGCTTAGAATATTCCATATCTATGTAAATGATTGCAAAAAAATATTGATAGTAGTAGATTGAATGAACTATTCAAACTGTAGAAAATTATAATCTGAAACTTGAATATATACAAAAAAATAATTGAATATATTGGCAGCTAAACAAGACATGCTGGTTTTCTGATACGGGTTTACCACTGGTTTTCTGACACGGAAGACACATACACTATTAGAGATATCAAAAAATATTTTGAATATATTAAGCTATAGGCAATACTGGTTTACAAATACTTTCAAATGGGGATAAATCCATTTATTTAGACAGTGAAAAAACAGGTACAAAAGTCCAGATATTTCGGTCACATATATAGCGACCGTCTTCAGTAGAAATACTGAAGACGGTCGCTGTATATGTGACCGAAATATCTGGACTTTTGTACCTGTTTTTTCACTGTCTAAATAAATGGATTTATCCCATTTGAAAGTTTATTTGTTCGTCTTAGAACGGCAGTGTGGTCTAAGAACACAACACCTAATTTAAAGGAGTTACGTCGAAAATATGCAATACTGGTTTAGAAACAAAACTAGAATAGTGACATAATTTCACTTTATCGACCCTCAAATTCCATTATGTGAGGGAGCTCTGAATCTCTTTGAAAAGGTGTAGAGCTTCTAGAGAATAACATGGTATTTCCTATATGTCTAAGCAAATAACATGGTAATTCCTATATGTCTCCTCAAAGTATAAGGTTGATTACTACTCTCAATAGTGGAATTGCCAGAATAATGTTCTCTAACTGCAGAAATGTTACAAATAAACAGGATGTATAGGGGACACATTACAAAAGAAATGACACCTTCAAACATATCTATAACTAGCCTAAACGGGAAGCTCTCCCTAGTTGGGATAGAGAATGACTGGGGCAATGAATTTGAAGATTTAATCTCTATATATTTCCAGAACAACTCCAAGACACAGATTGGCATAGCTGAACTGAGGAAAATGCACAATTCCTTAACAGAAGACAGAGGAAAGAGAATAGCTAACTATTGGACATTTATTTTCAATACTTTTAATCTACTTATCTCTTTATTAGGACTAGTCTCCATAGAAATAATATTAAAAACATTAAGAAAACTATGGTTAGACTATAGAAAACAAAAGTCTCAAGGCTTCCATGTAACTTTGGAACAAGAAGAAATTGAATTAAATTGATTCTTAGCAAAGTTATGGTTTCATTAAGAAACAGTAAATGTACTAAGAATTTAAGTGTGGGAGGTTGTGAAAAAGCTATCATAACCTGACTAAATTGTAAAAATAGCAAAGTTCTACTATGAGTTTTGGGTAATAGTAAAACTAACGAAGCATTATTTTTCTTTGTGTAAGAAAAACAAACCTAACATTGTGAAATCACACTTGAAAAATAATAACCTTGATTCAACAAGGTCCATAAAATGCAAATAAACCGGACTGTCTCAAAATCAGAGTTCAATGGCTAGAATATCACTTGACAATGTCAGACGACAAGATATAGCACAAAACAGGGTTTTTGAATAGGGAAAGCGAAAACCAACATTTTGAACAAAGAATTATTATCAGCCTTATTACAAAAATAGGAATTGCATCAAAACTGGTCTCTGGCCAATAGGAGACAAGAATGAAAAAATAAGACAAAGCTTAAAATAAGTGTTCTGGGACCGAAAGGGGGTAGTCTTTTTTTGGAAGTAAAAACAAGTAAGTGTTTCTTTGTAAATAAGATATACCACTGTCTGTCTGAATTCCCTTTTGAAGATAAAATTAAGATAAGAAGTAAAGTTCTGAAAGATTTCTGTCACCTGGATAAACCAGGCTAAGTAATAAATTTAATACGTATACAGGAGATATAAGAATAAAACTACTGTTGAAGGCAAAGCACGACATTTAATTATAATTTAGTGATTTGTGATATCCAGGATTAGAAAGACTTGGGGGCCCTAGGTGGCATACAGCATTTTCTAAGGATTGTAATAGAAATAAAATTAGTTCGTCTTAGAAACTTGAACGTGGGAACAACCTAAGGTTTAAGTACAATATAAACTCCTTGACCTTAAAGAATAAATACAAAAAAATTTTTGCCTCCTTCTTCCACCTTAGTGACCTTTTGAATTTACCTAGCGTTTATTAGAATCTTATATGTAAGAAGATTGACGTTATACGAAAGAGAGACTCGGTTTCCCCTCTTAGCCACTTTTGCATTTCAAACCGTGCTAATATTATATAGAAGCGGCCCTGATGTTTATACAGAATAGGTTAGGGAATAAAGGAGGAACTAAATTGCTATATTAATGTTTCCAATCTCTTCCGTCCAAAGATCCAATTTTCTCTAGAAAGTTGTAGTTTTTCAAAGTTCCAAAGAACACTAAATTTCCTTTCGGGATATAAACCTGAAACTTGGTTTAATTTATACAACCATTGAGATTTGATAAAAAGGTTATTCCTAGGAACAATAATTTGTCACAAAGAACTTTAATTACACCAGTGCCCAAGTCAGTCTGATTATTCAAGTGTAGTTATTTCAATTAGAAACATTAGATAGCCTAGAATTAACTAAATCCTTCCTTTCGGTAAACATTGGTGGATTGAACAAGCAGACCCATAGAATATTAGACAACAGACCTAGAAGAGGTTGAGAAATATTATAATTAGAGTTAGAATAATTTCCTTTTATTTCTTTAATAATAAATATCAGTTGTCACTGAATTCAGAGTACCAATCTTACCAAAACGCATCAGTAACAACACGCTACCAAATTTTAGCCCTGGTGGTAGGGGCAACCTTACAAAATCGACTGTACACCGGAATGTATAAACTGTCTAAATAATTTTGAAATGGCAATGATTCGATTTGTAATGCCTTGCCTTACGATTGCCAGATTAGGGCAAGTAACTGCGTTGAAAAGACCTAGAACAGAACTTTTTGACGCTCTTAAGGGTAGAATATATCTACATGTTGATGTGCAAGCAAATGCAGATATTCAGGCTGAAAAACATCTTAATATTGATAGTTTTCAATGGTCAGCCTAATTATAATAAGAAAGTTTGGACTGCACTAATAGATTTGAGAAAAGTCCATGAAACACTGTTTTGGTTAAGAGAGAACAACAGTCTCTATAAAACAATACGTGCATACACCCTAAAAGATTTAAATGAAATACTTGAAACGCGTCTTGCTAAAAAAGCGGTTAGTGTTGATAATTTACCTGAAATACCGGAAGCTGCAATTTTTCAGAAACTGACAGAAAGCGCAAAATCTACATTGGTTGAACATTTTTCTGTCCAGCCACTCAATTCAGCGGTTCCAAAAGACTTCATAGAAGACTTTAAGCAAATGAAAGATCTTGGTACTGACCAATTTCAAATCAAGAAACTAAAAGGTGAAAGTAAAGAATAATTTCAGGAAAAACTTGATCTAAAAGTGTTTCCAAACCTTTTCCCGAAACACAAATATGGCTTGCGTGACAAGGCAAGACCTTTTTTGGATTAGGAATGCAGAATATTTTAAATCAAGGCTTCTCAGCAGACATACTAAGTTTCGTCTTCACAAACAGTTTCTTTTTCACAGCTTCCAATTGCAAGAATTATCTTACATGTGTAATAGCGTCGATCATATGTTGCGAAATGTGAAACCAAATCAAATGCTCGTCAATTTATAGACAGGCTTCATTCCCGTGATGGAGAGATGGAAGCGACTTTGTTTTCTGTTCAGTCAAAAATCAGAGGATCTCAGCAGTCTTTTCAATCTCTTTCCTATAAAGTAAAGTCAATGATTGAGCAATTGGGTTCACCGACTTTGTTTTTGACGGTTTCATGTGCTGAGTGGTACTCTACTGAATTTATTGACTATTTACGGACTGGTGTGGCAAAAATGACCCCAGCAGAGTTGACGTGTCTAGATCCAGCTGCAGTTTCCATGCACTTTGACAAAAAATGGACACCTATATTTAATGAGCTAATTTGTTCAAAGACAAATCCTTTCTTTGGTAAAATCAAGGATCATTTCTGGCGTATCGAGTATCAGAAACGAGATGCGCCTCATGTACACTGTGTGTTGTGGATTGAAGATGCTCCTATTATTTGGAAATCAACAGCATCTGAAGTGATTCAATATATTGATAGTATTATAACTTGTGAAATACCAAATTGATTGACAAGTCCAACTCTTCACAAACTAGTCAAAGATCATCAAGTGCACCACTGTAATTGATACTGTCAAAGAAAATATAAGAGAAAAAGAGGAAGATGGGTTACGTATTGTAAGTTTGGCTTTCCTCGTCCTACAAAGGAACGAACAGAATTATATGACATCCTTGACTGCTTGGCTCAGGGTACAGACTGTAAAAAGCCAAGAAAAAGAATATATCATCTGCTTCAAAGAGATGACGAGCGTAATATAAATGACTATTCTCCCGTTAATAATTGCTAATCAAGCAAACATTGATGTTCAATATATTGGCCATTTGGGCTCTAAATTGCCGTATTACATTACCGATTACATGACTAAAGCAGATAGTGTCAAATTAGAAGCAATGTGGGAGGAAGTGAATAATGCATGCAAAAGTCTTGGTCAACGAACTATGTCCTACTTGTTGAAGTCAATAAAAACCCGTCAAGTTTTATAGTAAAGAACGAAATATAGCCTATAGTAATTGAACTACAAAGAACACCATTAGACTAATATGAAGGATGGGTCTAGTTAATTATAGTCTTGCTAAGGATTGATCAATGATATCATAATCGTAGGTTGTAGCCAGGTCGTCTCTTACTATTCCAATTAAGAAAAAGCCATGGGCTTTTTCCTGTTTGTAATCAAACAGTTCGTGGTAACGAACTTTATAGTAAGATCCGGGTTGCATCAGAGGCCACGCTATAGCGTTGCCTATAGTAAAGGCCATACGGCTCCAATGTTTTATTATTATTATTATTTTTTAATAGTCGAAAGTGATTGGAGGGCAACTAGCCCCCCCCCCGTGCCCATCATTCCCCCAAACACATCCAATAAAAATTTTGAGATAGCCATTTTGTTCAGCATAATTTATTTCCAGATAGAAAATATGTTTTTGAGGAGGAAACTTCCCCACAACCCTCAGGGCAAGGGTTTTAAGTTATACCCTGGGGGCATATAAGGTTTTTATAGAAGGTGTAGTCGTAGAAACTTCAAAAAAGCTCATTCGATTGGAAATTCAAAGGGCTAGTGTCCTTTTTAGTAGTCGAAAGTGATTGGAGGGCCACTAGCCCCTCCCACATCCATCATTCCCCCAAACACATCCAATCCTGAGATAGCTATTTTGTTCAGCGTAGTTGATTTCCAGATTGAAAATATGTTTTTCAGGAGGACACTCCCCCACAACCCTCAGGGCAAGGGTTTTAAATCCGTCCAAAGATCCAATTTTCTCTAGAAAGTTGTAGTTTATCAAAGTTCCGAAGAACACTAACTTTCCTTTCAGGATATAAACCTGAAACTTGGTTTAATTTATACAACCATTGAGATTTGATAAAAAGGTTATTCCTAGGTACAATAATGTGATGCAAAGAACTTTAATTACACCAGTGCCCAAGTCAGTCTGATCATTCAAGTGTAGTTATTTCAATTAGAAACATTAGATAGTCTAGAATTAACTAAACCCTTTTTTTCGGTAAACATTGGTGGATTGAACAAGCAGACCCATTGAATACTAGACAACAGACCTAGAAGAGGTTGAGAATTATTATAATTAGAGTTAGAATAATTTCCTTTTATTTCTTTTATAATAAACATCAGTTGTCACTGAATTCTGAGTACCGATCTTACCAACACGCCTAGGTAACAACGCGCTAGCAAATTTTAGCCCTGATAGTAGGGGCAACCTTACAACTGGTGGCAGCGGTACTCAATTTCGGTGCAAATTTCGTTTACGGGGGGGGGGATTAATAAAAATTATAAAATTTGGTAAATTTTAGTCTTCTGTTCCTCACAAGAAAGTGTGTGTTCAGTTTTCCAAATCTATCAAAAACAGAAAAGTTTGAAAAAGTGTTCATTAAAGAAAATTTTTTGACCTTAAAGGGAAGTTTAGACAGCCTTTTACCTTCCTAAGATCCTTTCTTTCCTCTGTTTCTCTTTAATACAAGTTCTAGTATTCGAATCGTCTATAATTAACTCAAATAGAGCCATAGACTAATCATTCTTAAGTGTGTGTAATTATAATACTAAACTTGAGGGTAAATTTAAATCAAAGTACTAAGAAAATTCTCATAAAATTTATAAATTGACCCATTTTAGCGATTCAAAACAATATATGGGGCCAAAACGTTTCCCACACTTAGAGTTGAAAAGAATAGACCCATCATGAGTTCAAATGAAAACAAAATTAAAGAGTTAGAAATTGCACTACGACAAGCGCAAGAGGAGAGAATAAGAGTAGAAGAGAGTCCACAAGCTGGTATAAACGCTCAACAAGAGCAATATGGAGATACCCCAGTCGCAAGTAGGCTTCAAAACCTATTTGTGGAGCAAGCGCCTCCCATCTCGTTACTGACATATCCAAATGAAATCCATTAATGTATTACCACCCTTAAACAAATACAAAGGAGTTTAGGAAAAGATGATATTGCTATGATAAATTAAGCTATGTGTTATACACGGGGAGAAATACAAAGATTCGCAACGAGCTTAGACATTCCTAAAATAAAAGATTTAGACCATTTAGAAAAACTTCTAAAAGAAGCCTTTTTACATGAAAAACCAGCCGCACAAAAACTACAAGAACTGCTCTCAGAGAAACAAATGCCATCTGAGTTAGTACATCAATTTTACTCCCGGATCAGGGGAAAGGCAATAGATTATGCAAAAAATTCTCCTAGTATAAGAGCAAATGACATTACGATGAACATTTTTAAAAGTGGTATGCTCCCTTCCATTGGAAGAAGAGTATTAGAACAATCTAAGGCCTCAGACGACCAGGATGAATTATTAGCACTTGCAAAAAGATTCGAAGCAATAGATTTAATATATAGGGACTTCTCGGATATGTCCTTGGGAGCAGCGGTAGTAGACTCAAGAGACAGGAGCTCCACTAAAGAACCTGGAGTAAACCACAGAATAGAATATAAAAATAAGGGGAAATTATAGCTACGAAGAAAGAAAATGTTTAAATTGTGGTTCCATAGACAATAATAAAAATGCACATTCAAATATAACACCAGAAGATGATTTTTTCAAACCGATAAATTCTGTGCCATACAGTCTTATCATCTTGGAAGCTATTAATGTAGTATTTAAGTAGAGAAGTACATCATCAAACTTTATACCTTTGCTCAAGGTTAAATGGAGTTATGGCTAGGGGGGTGAGTCCTAAAACCATCTGAATTCATTGCGGGGACAACTCATAAAACCAGTAGAATTCATTGCGGGGAGGAGTCATAGAACTCTCGGTATCTATTGCATGCAAATGATGCCAGGAAATTAAAAAAATTTTCATAATTTCTTGAATGAAATTTCTGTATTATGTATCCAAGAGGTGAATTCAAGAAAGAGTTTGACACTTACTAACAATTTTTTCATAATGACAAATCCGAAAACGGATGATGATAAAGAATTTATTCATTCTAATACATAGATTTTGTCAATGTTATCTGACGTATCCGACAAATGTTATCGATAAAGAATGTTAATAAAGAAATTGTTCAATTTGATACTTAAATTATCTTAGTATTATGAAAAATATCTATCAAAAGACATTGATAAAGAATTTATTCACTATGATGCTTCGATTTTTTTCAATTTTATCAAGCATATCTGACAAAGCATGTTGACAAAGAATTTATTCACTCTGATACTTAGATTTCGTGAATGTTATCTGATATATCCGACAAAAAAGTTGGTATAGAATTTATTCCCTATGATACTTATATTTGGTCAGTGTTATTAAACATATCTGTCAAAAGACATTAATAAAGAATTTATTTGCTCTGATGCTTAGATTTTCTCAATTTTATCAATCATATCCGACAAAAGACAATGATAAAGATTTATTCACTCTGACACTATGAAACGCATCCGGCAAATGATATTGATAAAGAATTTATTCATTCTGATGCTTAGATTTTCTCAATTTTATCTGTTGTATCCGATAAAGATGCTGACAGAAAAATTTATTCACTCTGATACTGGATTTTGTCAATGTTATCCCATGTATCTGACGATAGATGTTGATAGAGAATTTATTCATTCTTATACTTAGATTTTTTCTATGTTAACCTATCTATCCGACATATGATGCATGCGAATTCCTTTTCTTACATCTTCGATGTTTTAATATACATTCTAAACGTCTGATATGCTAGCATACTCTAAAAATAATGAACACATAACAATGTAATGCATAATATATTTTTAATGAAATAATGCCATGTAGAATCTTAATGCAAAAAATATACTATGATACATTATTAATATCAATGATCAACTTTGGACATTTTGAATCGGCTCCATAAAATAGTTCATCAAGTTCTCTCTTGATATTGTAGCTATTGTCTTCTCTTAGCTCGTAATCAGTAGAATAATCATTATTCCATTTCGAGTCATACACAATTTCTACTGGTGTGTCACCGACAAGTTCAATATGCGTTTCGTCTTTGGTATTATTTGGTTAATTGACTGTTTGATCAATGGTAGTAATGTTTGCTGGTACTTTTTCATCTATTCATCTTTATATTCCTTAGTGACATTTTCTATCAATGCTCTTTTTATTTTTCCGGCAATTTCACTGTCTATTACAACATTATTTTTACACAGGTAACAGTTTCGGCACGTAGACAAGATATGGTTTATGATATTAGTAGAAGAGTAGGCCTTTTTTTCCTCTTTGCTTTTATTTGAATACTAATAACCGAAAGCTGACGATATGGTTTAACACTGGGTAACATGTTACCATAAGCACTAACAAGAAGATGCCCCTCTTTATCAACTATTAATTTTATGTTGGCATTGTCTATGAGTGCAATCATCTCCGGAGATCTCAATCTCGCATATCCACCATCATAGGAGTTGAATTTTTTTGGCACTCCAAAGAAATTTAATTCCTTACTTTCATGACAATGCACGCATACGTTTCCGATAGTGCTACCACTTGTACTTATTTCATAGTTTAAATACTTCTCTTTGTCAGCATTCAATGCTATAATAACACTATTTTGTGGACACACTTTCTTACAATGCTTCATCTTCACTTTTTAGAGATATTAGTTATGTTTTTATCGTACCACTGCGTAAAAAATACTGATTTAATACATGCAATAAACTAGGTAGTGTCGATAACCCATCATAAAGTACCAGTAGGAAAGCCGCATTGTGCCTCTGAGCAAGCATAGAGTACGATTGCTAGAGCCGCAAGCATATTTCTTTTCATTTTAAGATATATAAAAAAAATGAATAATTTCAGTGTATAAGAAAATTCAGTCCAAAAAAAAAACAAAAAAAAAGTGCTACTACAAACATTATTTTTCTAACAGTAAAAGTCACGACTAAAATATTTATACCATTCTCATTTTGAGTTTCGAAAATATTAAATGTGGTATTTATATATGTTTTAAGTCTGTTTTATGTCACTCTAAGCCATGTAAAAAAAAAGCTGAAAAAAATAGCATGTTAAAAAATAGTAATAAAACAACTTAAAAAAATACAAAAAAATGGGAGGAGGGGGAGGGATCCCTTGTAGGTTGGGGGTATGGGGACCTTTGGAGGTTGAGGTCCTTGGTGGTTAGGGTCATTGGTGCCTACGATCCTTGACGGTTCATACTCATAATCATATCACTACTTGATTTGCAAGGATTTCTAAGGATTGTTCTGGATTTCATTATTAAAATTCTTTTCCTGGCATCTACATCTCTATTAGTATCAACTTTTTAGTATACTAGAATGTTATAGCATATTTTATAATGACAACACTGTTAAACGGTACTTATGTATTATACAGAACACATCGGAGAAGTAAAGCTAGGTCAACTCACAAGGTCATTTTGTCATTATTAATCGTTTCCATAGATTGATGCTATTCCAAATTTATAATAAATTTCCTATGAGTTAACAACCCCTTCCGGCTTACCTTAACTGGTAATCAGTTTAACCCTTTTTTACCACCTTCATACAATCCAATCACCAACTAAGATTATTCTCACCTCTATTATTCAATCATCAATTAATATCATTCATACATTCCAATTCGCAAATGCTATACCTTTTTTCGCAAATAGTTATTTTTTTGGTAAATGATTTAACACCCTAAGCCATCAATTCTAGACAAGATGCAAAGTATCTTCAGCCTAGAGGTTATTAGTGTTTGACAATTTTTGACTCTGAAACATGCATGGCTTGGCTGTATCTTTAGTAAAAAATATTATTCGTATGAAAAAACATGATTATCTAACACTACAACTGAAACCAATATTTTTTTTACAGAAGGCTCAATAAACCTTTGAACACGCAATTTAACGATCTCAAGTTTTGGCACTGAAACCTGTCTGATAACCCATGTATCGTTCATTGTAATAGGTGACTGTCCTTGGTAAGCCAATGTACCAGTGAAACTGCACTGTATATTCATGCCTCAGGCGTATAGTTGAAACCTTATACATGCTTAAAACTTGTAATAGGGATTAGCTACTACTGCGACTATTTGTGACTGCAGCTGCAACTACTTGCGGCTAATACTGCTTGGATTTTGATTGATTACTAGTACTAGCACTACTAATAACACTGCTAATAATATTAAACAAAATCCATAGAGCTCATATGCATCCAGGTTGTCAAAAAGGCTTGTCTGCAAAATCTCATAAAAGGCTAAGTTCATTAAGTTGAAACTTTCAGGAAAAATCAATAGCATTTCTTGCATTGCATATCTGCAACATCACAGGAAAACTTAATGGTACAAAGCTTGAAGTTTCAGATAATGTTAAAGTGGTGGTTGAACTTAATCAAAAAGATACTATTGGCGTTCAAATGTTCACAATGGTTTCTGCACTATCTTAGGAACAGCAAGGAGATTAAGTCAAAATTTTCAGGGAATGTTGAGGTCATACCACAGTTCATATAATTATCCAGTAAGCTTATCGCAGATCATTTCTGGTCTTCGTTCTCGGTGCGAACAAAAAGCTCCTCCCACTTCTTCGTGCAGTTATTAATAGCGGGTTTCCACTTGTTTCCGATTGTTTCGCGTAAAGTGCATTATTCGTAATAGCGGGTTTCCACTTGTTTCTGATTGTTTCGCGTCTGACTTGTCTACCCGTGAAAAGATCTGACGCCGCTTATGTTTCTACGTTCTCTGGAGCACTCGCACCCCGGTCCGGGTTTTTATAATGGGTGAGATAGGGAATGATCATACTGGATAATCATATGAACTGTGGGTCATACTAAGGTTGTCTTTTTCCTAAGTTTAAGATATAGATTTACGAATTTTCAAAACCCTATAAACCAGATTGAGCAAGATATCTGACTCAAACCGCTTTTCTTGGGGCTCATTTGAGCAGAGATTTCACTTACATGATCCAGAAATTTTTAAAGGTCATCAAATGTTAGTGCCCATTGAGTAGAGAATGAGTGAGGCCGCTCCCTTTTAAAAACATGCCACCTTTCTCAGGGGTGCATTAAGTCTCTGGATCAATTCCTGAGAGTTGCATTCATCTTCCTCAAATACTTTTCGAGGTAAGCAGAAGCCTCTAATATATAATTTGGCTCCTTTGGCTTAGGCTTTTAAATCATAATATATTAATAAGCTATCTTACAATATGACTTGTTTCCATGTACTTTTGCTCTATCTCCGCAAAAATTAATATAAAATGGCAGATAATACCGCTTTGGCCTGTTAAGTTTTCTGTGAATATTCAAAAAGGCTAGTAGATATTATATTTCTCATTGACATCAGCCCTCTCTGAATATTGTACGGCCACTGGCTCAAAACGAGTACCCTTGGGAGGAAAAGACACACTTTAGTGCTGCACATGCAAAAAAGTGATTTCTTTTTTGCTATTGCCTGTGCGGCATGTAAGTCTTCAGTTAAGGGTTTTTAACAATGACTATTCCAGTGGCATACTTCAATTCACCGCCATTTTTGAAGGGATTTTCTTTTCAAATCCTGAAAGTTTGTTTCCCAATAAACTTTAATTATTGAGTTTTCCCCCTTTTATATTACAAATCTTTTCACTGGACCTCGCACTGAGCAGTTTTTTTTGTTTGTTTTTTTTCAAAACGCATGTTAAGCTTCCTGCTACTGTGACTGGGGTTCGCTTTTTAATAGTCTAAGTCTACAGATATTTTTGCAACTATGGACTATTCTAATCTTAAAATTGATTAACCAATGTTTTTGTAGCACTCACTATGCATGTTGGCAATGTGTTAATCTTTTCTTTTTGTAACAACAATCTCATTCTAATGAAACATTGCTATGTCAAGGATGAGCATTTCAAAGTAAACGGCGAGAAACAGTAATTAGCTGAAATTTCTTTAAAACGCGATGCTGAACTGCGGTACACGGATTGGTACACGGTACACGGATGTATCCAAGATTTTTGTTCGGAAGGGAGAGGGGTTACAAAAAAAAAATAAAGAAACATATACACAATTTGTTTATTTCCATTTTTGTTACGTTTTACGAGTGGGACAAACACTTCGGGGGGGGGAGGGGGGTATTCATAAGTCCTTGGTGTGGTAGCATTTTCCTAGGAAATTTTTTGTTTTTTATATAGAAATATATTTCTTCTATAGTTAACGTTGAAAATATAAATTGTTTTTAAATGCAATTGAACCATTATTAGACATTGAAAGACTTTTTTCGGGAGGAGAGGGGGTTCAACAAGGCTCAGACCTGTTATGCTGATCATGATAGCTATAGTTATTTGGCCGATTAAGTAAAAGAAGCACAAGTCTCTATTTTACCGTTGTTAGCTTTTTAAGCTATCTTTAAAAAAGGTTAGCTTTTTAAGCTCAAAAAGCATTTCAAACCTTTCTGGGGCTGATAGTACGCTTTGCCAAAAGCTAGGAGTTTTTTTTTTCTTAAGGAATTAAAATTGCAGAGCTTGGAAATTTTAGAGAATAGAAATTTTTGCTTGTTTTAAGTTTCAAATTAACTCTTTACTTTCCATAGAAAAACATTTTTTTTTCTTTCATTTTTAATTATTTGAAAAAGGAACTGAAACTTCTGATAATTTCTAATAGTGTCGAATAGTTAGCTAATAGTAAAACAATTATATAAACGAATTTTTTGATAGTGTTTATGATAAACGCAAAAAATTAATTGAATTAAAATGAGTATTCCGGGAAACATGGCATGTCTTGACACTTGCCTAAATCAATTTATTTGGAGAGGAGTGTGGGATAAAAGCATGCCAGTAAAACATTCCGAACATTACTGAAGCAAAAAAATTAGAACTTCCAACCTTATTATACAATACGGTTAAAATAAAATAAAAATATTCCAAATTCTGAAAAAGAAAACCAAAATTTATTATGAATTAATACAACATAGGTTTCAAAGGCAAAACAGCAAAATTTTTTGTTATTAACAGAGTCTAGCAGCTACTTAATCAGTTTTGTTCCATTGTGTAAAAATCTCATTTGTTTGTTGGGTAACTCGAATGAATGTTGTTCTTTTTGACAATTCTTTGAGTTTGCTAGCACCAGTATAAGTACAGGCAGAGCGAATTCCTCCTAAAATATCCAGAATTGTTCCTTCAACGTCACCCTTGTAAGGCACCTCGACAGTCTTTCCTTCCGATGCACTAAAAAATAAGTTAACATTACACGACGAAAATTACGCTGGTGGGAATTTCTACTTTCAGACTATAAACAAAATACAACAATTTCTTAAATTTAAACAAAACAAAAATTAAATAAAATTGAAAATAACTGAGGACCCAAACAGGGGATTAGTTCGACGCATAAGAAATAAAGGTGAATTTGAATCTACTCTTTTAAAGAGAGCAATCATTTCAACAAAATCACTGTGAACCTTAACGTGTAAGAAGAAACCGAGCTCACTGGATCAAGTTCAAATTACTTACCGATATTCTGAAACACCGCCAGCATGTTTCATCATTGCGGTTGCTGAGGACATTCCATAAAAAAGTTTGTACTTTCTGTTAGCCCTTTCAATTGTCTCTCCTCCAGACTGGTCATGGCCTGCAAGCATTCCACCAAGCATAACGAAATCCGCACCTCCCCCAAATGCTTTTGCAACATCTCCAGGGCAGGTACATCCTCCATCCTAAAAAGAAGTTAAATAGTTCATACTAAACAAAAAATAAATATGTATTAATACTTAGTAAAGGAAAAAATGATGGACTATAAAATTAAAAGAAGGAAATATATCTTTGGTTAAAAACCAGCAAAATTTATTGTACGTTGTCACTTTGGCAACCTGTGCACTTAAGTTTATGGAAATAAATGTTGTTTGCACCTCCTCGAACGTACCAAATTTAGAGCTCTACTCTTTATTACACCCCAGGAAGTTCCCTATTCCTCTAAGGAATTTCGTATGACAACATCTTGTTTGCGAACTTTTCTTTTACCCCTGTCGGATTACCTAAGTACCAACTTTAGCGAAGTATCTTATTGTTATCTCAAAGCTATTATAAACTCAATAATAAGCGTAGAATTCAATCAAAATAATTTTCTACTGAGTTTTTTACGCCACAAATTATACAACAGTATTTTTTATTTATCATTTCGGCTCGTGAGTCATTTCCAGAGTTTTTAAAAATATATATTGAAGTCATTTATAAATTTGGATTTTCTCAGACTTCTCAGGAAGTTGACTTAATCTTTTCTGTATTAAGTACGTTTAAGCTTAATTACAGCAGCCCTGAAATTTTTAGAATGTATTCTTTAAAATAGAGTATTACAACCTAATTTCACCGTTATTTCGCGTGTAATATGTGAATAACTGATACATTTTCTGGAAGAGGCTACTTTTTTTATCAACGAAATGTCTGCAGCACAATTTGGACCTACATCCGAAAAATGAAGTAATTCTTACTTAGACCTTTAAAAAATATATCTTACTAACTTTTTTTTTACATAAAGTCTTGCCTTCATATTTAAGCATGTTTCCAAAGTTTGGTATAAACGGGACAATTTTAAGTGGGTTGAAAGATGGTTATCCAAGAAAAATATGAAATCGCTCTGAAGACTAAAAATCAACATTTTTCGGTAATTCAATAGAAAAAGAGGTCAAATTATAGATTTTTAAGAAAGATAACAAACTTAGCAATATTAAATGATTGTGGCCACTTTAATTTTTAGGTTTCGCTTAATTGGAGGGCGTATTGGTCAGTTCTATCTTTCTGAGTTTGCTCCTTTCATATAGGTCTATTTTCTTTTGTCAATATATTTTAGTTTGGGAATAGTTCAGTCTATATAAAGTCGGTCAAAAGCCAATATACCAGAGCATACACATAGTATAAAGATCATACAAAATTAATTGCTGTTACAAAACATTGTAGAACGAATAGAAACTATTACCGATATAATGTGACCTCCCAAGCCATGCGCTGCGTCTGCGCATTCAATTACTGCACTAAGTTGTGGATAACCCACACCTGCCTTCTTTCTGGTCGTGCACACTGAGCCTGGTCCGATACCAACCTGAAATAGAACACATAAGGGTTAAAAATCCCAAAGAATGTTTATTTCTAAGAACCTAAGAACATAATTAAGGTCTAAGAGCCTAAAAATAATTTTCAAGGAGAATAACTACGTACAGTAATGAGCATAATAAAAACATAGACTAAAAAAATAGAATTTGTTTTGAAAAGCCTTAAATACATAAAATTATCATACAATGGAACTTACAGTATAATAAAGCTTGGACTAGACGAAAAAAATGAATTTTTATTAAGTTTTCCTCGTTTTAGATCCCAATTTGTTGCATACATCTTAGAGATAAAATTAACTTAAGAGAAAAATCACACTTTTCCCCCCAAATCTCCACAGGTTATGTAACTTGTAAACAAATTTAATTTCACTTACGTTTCGTCGTATATAACTAAAAATCTAGAAATTTAATCTTGTTTGGTTTTCCGAACTTCGTTTTAACTGTTCAGGCAAAGCAGAAGTTTTGCCATGAGCAACATTAATAAAATAAAACTATACCTTATCCATATCTACAGAAAAGGCCCTGAATCAGTCATGTTAGCCATTAGCGGCTAAAATATATTAGAGCTTGATTTAAAAATATATGACTATATCATTATTGATATGAATAAAATCTAATATAAAATGAATAAGCTTCCAGCCCACAGCCAAGCACTTGAAAGAAGAGTGAGGGTCCTTTAAGCGTAAGCCTATTGAAGTGACGAGATTTGCACGATGGTGCCAATAATATCCTGCGTTTTCAATATAATTTCTGTGTGTTTTTTTGTTTACATTTTTGTACCTCCCACAGCGCAAACTTTCTCAGAACTAAAGTCCGGTAGGCGTGCCTGCCCTCCACAATTCATATTTTGTCCTCTGAATTTCGGATGTTTAACCAAAAGAATATAGTTTGGAAGCTAGCATGGAAGATTCCCAATTGATTTTAAATTTTAAGAACGGGATAGGAAAGTCTTCTTAAATATGTAACGTTTTCTGCAATACAAGAAAAAAAATGTCAATCTTGACTTTTGAAACACGAATAGAAGGTTATCGTATTGGCCGTTAATTCAAAAGAAAAAAAAATATGTTTCGACAAGGTAATTAATAGCTGGCTGTTACAGTGAATCTTGCTAGAAAGGAAACTGATGACCCATACCTTTGATAGTGTTTCAAGCACAAACGAGTGGCGCGGAATGGGATGGGCGGGGGTTGCTTTGTGCCCGTACCCTTCTCTTGAAATCTTAAAATTCATACCATTTTTAGAACAACTTAAAACACATTTCCCTACTTCCAAACAACATAGCTCCCTTCCTACCTCGAAAAATTGATGCGAATGGGCCTGTTTTCGCAATAAGTTGAAAAAATTAGTTTTTATAAATTAAAACACAAACGCTTAGAGGGTTTTATTATAAGGTTTCGTAAACCCAATTTGGGTCAACATTTTTTCTATCCTAGGGCTTGGGATTAATTTTCAGAGATAATTAAAAAAAATAACCCTACTTGGTTTTCAAAACTTTGGTTTACTGGTTAAGGCAAAGCAGAAGTTTTGCCGTGAGTAACATTCATAAAATAATCCGTATCTCTACAGAAAAGGCCCTGAATCTGTCACCCTAAGCCATTAGTAGCTAAAATATATTAGAGCTTGAATTAAAAATATATGAATGTATCATTATGGATATGAATAAAATCCAAGATGATGAGCTTCCAGCCCCCCAGCCAAGCACGTATAAGAGGAGTGAGGGTCCTTCAAGCGCAGCCAAGGTTTTTAAGGTTATTCCAACGATTTTCTGCATTTTTTATATAACTTATTTGTTTTTTTTTATTTAACTACCTCTCACAGCGCAAACTTTCTCGGAACTAAATTCCCGCATGCGTGCCTGCCCTCCGCAAGAACAATAACTAAGTTCTTACTATTAAAGAATTGTTCTTGTTTTATTTTTCATTTTTTTACATCAAATGACTCTAATATCTCTTACGACATCTGTGAAATACAATATCCTGTTATCCGTAATATCTTGAACAATCCATGTATGTATACGTATGTTGTAAGTTCAGTTGGTTCGACTTTCTTGGAGTTTTTCTTTCTTTCTTCAACCATCACTATGAGTCATGTGCTCTCTCGTGGCTAAACTTATAACAGTTGTTGTATAGCTTTTCTTTCGAATAAAGAATTATCGTTCGGATCGTTTTGTTCTCGTTATTTTTTTCTTATTTTTTTCGATTACAGATTTATATATCCGAAATCCAACCCACAAAACCGGCACAATCTACGATCAAAAATCCAAACCTTACTTACCTGCAAGGTTGTCCAATTCACAAATAAAAACTCAAAATCCCGACAGTCACAAGGATAGCATTCCAAATTGTTAGTGAAAAGGCAATCCAGATTATGATTTTACAGCCCAGTTTGTCATTAGAAAAGCCCTTTACTTAATTCACCAGTGTAAACCTATACATGAGGTAATGCTGAGCAATTGAAAGTTTTGCATCATGCAAAGGTTCTAAATAAAACTGAAGGTACCTTGATGACGTCTGCACCAGCGAGAAGCAACTCTTCCACCATTTCATGAGTTACAACATTTCCAGCCTGTAAAGTTATACAAACAAAGTAAAGCAGGCAATCATTAAAAAAAAACCATCATAGTCTCAAATACAAGATTTTTAATCTTCATCAGCAAGCTGTCACGAAGTAGTACACTTTGTTATACAACCTGCATCAACAACCCTCTTAAATTCAACAAAAATGGCGAATAATGTGCTAAAAAAAAACTTTACCTTTTAAATTGTATGCAATTTTAGTTTAAACATAAATTTAACAAAATTAGAAAAAAGGGGTTTAAAAAAAATTCAATGAAAATGGATGCCAGCTCCTCGCTAGCCTTGATTAGATTAAAACATTAACGGCAAGGATTAGATTTTACATTTCACTCCAGAAAAGCTGTTTAAAGAAGTGGATATTTTCACATCTCGTATATTAGTTAGTTTAGAATCCTTCCCCCAAAGCTTGAAAATTCCAAAATAAATTTTAGAAAAGGAAAAAAGTTTCATAAATACGGTAGTAACTTGGTTGCTTTCTCCTTTTTTAGTGTGTGTCTCTCGTTTATTTTTATTGCTAAATATTTATATCTAATTAATAAACAGGGTTTGAAGGTTAGCTGAGAAACCAAGAATTTTATAATCAAGACGAACACGATGTATCTGATTAAGACAGAAACTGTTGACAAAATGAGCAACATTCAATCTCTAGTTGGTCTTGCAGAGACTTCAATGGCACATGGTATTTTGGAAGCATTCAGAGTTGGAAGGCTCACCACTAACACAAGAACTTGAAATCGTTTCAGATGATGCAAAAAAAAAATCAGAAGTTTACACTTTTTCAACGAATTAGCTAATTTTTGGAGCTTTTTTTGCTGGGCCAACATACTTATTTATATGCAGTGTGAAATTGGCCTCGTAAGGATTTGTAGGAGCCGAAAACTTGTCATGTGATTTATCTAGTTCCAGCAGCACTAGCTATTCATTGTGGAGTAAACAAAAGTTACTTTAACTATTTCTCTTCTAAGAGAATCTATACATACAGAAACACAAGGTTTACCCTTAAAAGTTCTGTGACTAAAAAACCGTTCGTTTTTATTATTGGCTTAAAACTGCACACAAAAGGACGAATCAGGCTTTGCATTCTTTTTAGTGGCTGAAAATAGTATAAGGCTTGACCATCCGGCTATTAGATGCTTATAGACATGGTTTTAAAAAGGATGGGCTATTTGTCAAAATAAGAGCAATGTGATTGGCTAAGAAAATACGTCGCAGGGTAGGAATTAAAGCAAACTTTTTAACACGGCAGCATAAATTAAGTCTCCTTTTTCTCTCTGAATATAGTCTCTCCCTCGTGAAAAGTTAGGCTTCAGTTACGCACTAAATGGGCTCATTGATGCATATTCCCCCGAACTTTATAAACAAAGTTGGCTTTAAATCAGCCCATAACCACCGTAAATGACACATAAAATTTTCCTTGGGGGATAGTTTTTTTTCAATATGTCATTATTTATAATGTGTATTTAATCATATTCAGAATGTTGCAAGATTGTTTACTTTATACTTTATCATTCCCATTTGTTATTATTTCTTAGCCTGTATACTCTCCTCCCCTTCTATAATGACAGCTACACTATATTTGGGATACCAAACAAAACAAGAAACTTATGAAGGACAGTTAAAACATCTTGGAATTTCTATACATCTTCAGCACAAACTTGGGTGACTGATACTTTAAATTAATACAGCCAGCATATGTTTCATATCAGCTGTCAAAACTATTTACTAAATCTTCGCTGATTTTTTTTTTTTTTTTAGTTAAAGCAAACTAAACGTGGAAGAAAAGATCAATCTTAGAAAATTTATTTAGAAAAGCGTTTTTTTTTTAAGTGGAGCTCTTCAAAGAAAAGCAGTTTCCAGTCAATATGGCAACCAAGATCAAACATGCCTCTTGTCCACCGTAAAGCCAATAATAAAACAATCAACAATTTACATATCACAGTATATAATACCCGAATAAAGCTTTCAATTTTCAACTGAATGATACCCCTTCCAAGTTTCAACGACCATCTCTTCCGTACAAAGTGGTCTGGGTCAAAACTGAATAAAAAAACAAAATATTGATATTAGTGCTAAGGGTCTTTTCGTTATACAGCAGCAGCGAAAATGTTCGTATAAAAAATGATGTTAAACAAAGTGTATATTACTTTGCATTAGTTTTACTTATTTTTCCTCCTTGGCAAAATCTTTCCAATTTAGGAAGGTAGGTAGGAGTTCGACTCAGACACGGGTAAAACTTCAATTAGAAAAAACGGTCTTATTCTTAGTATTCCGTCATGGCATGCTAAATTTGATCTTATTGATATTAAAAGTTATGTTCGTCACATAACAATCCTACAGTAAAATGCACAATTCTGCATAACGACTTGAGATGACATGCTAAAATAAAGAAAGTAAAAATTGTCGGTTACGAAGTTGGTATTGTAGCATTTATTATTATAAGCTTAAATTCCCAATTCATATCTTTAAAAATTGAATTCAGGTGCTTATCAATTGCCTACCACTGAGAAAGAGCTGAATTGAGTTTAATTTGTCGAATATACAGTGAACTTGCCCACCATGCAGTATTTCTGGTTAGGCCCTTTCCCTTTGGTTGTACCTTTTTCATCTTGTATGTAAATTTGTAAGCTTTGGAAAACATTCGATAAATGTAGATATATATATATATACGTCTAAATCCTCGTTTCAATTGGTGTAATAGCTATTAGGTGAATAATGGCAATTCAAATCCTTCATTTTTGGGTAATAGCTCAAAGAAGCCGATTGGATCCAAAGTGAAACAGTGTTCTGTTTTCTTATTCGTCTTAGTGCCCTGTTACAAGTTTCGAATCGCTATTGTTTCGGAAGGAAAAGAAGGTGGAGCTCTTTGATCGTTTTATATCTACTAATAAGAAAACTAACAAAAGTTAGGAGACTAATTAAGAGAACAATAAAAATAAGTAAGGTTTGGTCTCTTCTAACCGTATTATATACGAAACAAGCCAAGACGAAACCTTCTTTCTGCAAATTTTGTATAATCATTCAACACGAAGCTGTAGGATCGACACAACCCTCACACACTTTATTACACTTAGGGTGTACATGAGAACATTTATCCTTTATAAGGTTTTCTCCAAAAGGGAGCAATTATCCAAGTGACTTTGCATATTATTTTCTGAAAACTTTCAATATTTTCAAACAGTACGTAGTAACAAACTTTAAGTATAGAGCGACTCGGCCCAATAGTAACCAAAACTCTAAAAAAAAAGGAATTTTGATAAGAATTGGTACATCAAAAGAATTGACGGTACTTGTATGATATACCCCCTACCTAATATTCTTCTAATATGTTTCTCTGACGCTCAGTCCTAATGAAGTATACCTAAGTAAGATAAAAATATAATACTTTAGAAACACATTTGGGCTATATATTTCCACATGAGGGGGAACGGGGGTAAAGTATAGCGCAACACTAAAACTTGACACGAAAAGAAATTATTACGTATATGAGGGGGTTTCTCTTCCTCAACACCTCGCTCTTTACGGTAAAGTTAGAATTTGTCCCAATTTTTTAAGAAATATTCCTGAAACACAAGGTTCGTTTAATTAGAACAATAAGAAGCTTTTTTAAAAGTACTAAAAAATTTTAGCGTAAAGAGCGAGGCGTTGAGGAGCAATCCCTCTCATATACGTAATAATTTCTATTCGTTTTAAGTTTTGCTCCTTACTTTTAGTTGAAAGATTCTTTCAGTTTTTTTTTATTTAATATATCAAAAGAATAGGCTTATTGTGCTGATTCCAAATATATAGGCTTCATTAAGTTTAGTGTTACCCATCAAAGGCTACAAGTCTGAGAGAATTTGCCTAATTCTCGAAAAAGGGGAAAACACCCCATAAAAGTCAAAGATTCTTAATGAAAATCACACATACAGATTCAACATATCAGAGAACCCTACGGTATGGCCTTCAAGTTCCTATCAGAAAGATGTGTATTTTTATTTTCAGAAGAAATATCACGAATGCGTGTTTATTTGTTTTTTGTTTTTTTTCAGGTATGATCTTATCCATCCAGTGATTCTAAAATGTCGGGAGAGGGCTCATTCGAACTTTCTGTATTAAGGGAAAAGTATTTTGAGGGTGGTAACTTGGAGTTCCCGGGAATCCTGAAGACGACTGTAAAAAGAACAATCAGGCAGTTATGTAAATATGTAAATGAAGCGTTGACATCAATAAGTGAAACCTGATATTTGTGTTATTTTTCTTGTGGAGTGTATTTAAGAATACTGTGCTGTATGGCCAGTTTTTGGCTTATAATAAATTATTATTATTATTATGTTTCTCTGACGCTCAATCCTAATGAAATATACCTAATTAAGATAAAAATATTGATTCCCAATATATCATATTCATTAAGTTTAATGTTATCTAGCAAAAGCTACGGGTCTGAGAAAATTTGCCTGATTTCCAGAAAAAGGGGGGGGGCATCTTCCAAAAGTCAAGGAATGTTATGGAAAATCGTCCCATCAGATTCAGCGTATAAACGATCCCTACTGTAGAGACTCCAAGCTCTCATCTGCAAAAATATGTAATTCTGTATTTTTGCCAGGACAAAGATCAAGGTTCCGTTTTTTTTTTTTTCAGGGGTGATCGTATCGAACCAATGATCCTAGATCGGGGGAGGGCTCATTTGAACGGAAATTAAAAGTTTTAGTACTCAATTTTACTTATGGAGATCCTTTGGGAATTTTCAGTGGAGTTGGAATTCTCTTAGGGGATTTTCCAGGGGACAAATTCTCCATGGGGAATTATCAATAGGAGTAACTCTAAATGGGAAAACTTTCAGCGGGAGAAACTTTCCATTGAGGAGGGAGAGGGGTCTATGGAAATTTATAAATAGGGTGAATTTCGTCGTGACCTGAAAAGCGATCAGAAAATTAATAAAAAACATGTTTGTTTCAAATGTAAATTTGGTAAGAAGTATTTTTCATGCAGAATCTGTCCGCAAAATCTGTTCTGGGGGAATTTGCAGCGACGATGGAATTGCCAGGAGTTAGGATTTTATGAAAGAAGAACTTTCCATGGAATAATTTTTCGGGGGGGGGGGGGGGGTATTTTATATAGAGAGAGAGTGGATTTCCTGGGATTATTTGAAAAACAGTGAAGTAAGAATTAAATTTGTACTAAAAGTAAGAAGCAACATAAAACTTAAAACGAACAGAATTTATTCCGTTTATGAGGGCGACTGCCCCCTCCTCAATACCCCACTCTTTACGCTAAAATTCGGCCTCTTGTCCCAATTCCTACTGAACGACCCCAGAAACGTAGGGACCGTTGAATTGGAATCTGAACCTTTTTTTAAGTACTAGAACAACTTTAGTGTGAAGAGAAGATGTTTAGAGTTTAATTAGAATCTGAACCTTTTTTTAACTACAAAAATTTTTAGCGTGAAGACAGGGGTAATGAGGAGTGGGCAGCCCCCTTCAAATACAGGATAATTTCTGTTCGTTTGAATTTCAAACGAACTTCATGTTGCTCCTTACTTTTAGTAGAAAAAACTTCTTTTTTTATACTTAGTTATTCTAAAACCGACACATTGAGTACATTTATCAAATAATGAAAGCACAAAATCAATTGCAAACCCATAGAGCTTCTTAACTGTTAAGAATCTCAAAGTTAATACCAAAACTTAAAATCAATCTTACCATAATCACGTGATCTGGAAACGACTCTCGCACACATTTGACATGTTCCACAAAGTGCTCTGAATAGCCGTTGGCTATGTCTAGGCATATAAATTTAATCTCAGGAATCTAAAAAATATGCTTAAGATTAACTTGTGACACGAGGAAAGAACTACAAAGTGAAAAAAGAAATGTTTGTGCTGTAGCATCTTTACTATAAGCAATACAAATGAAGGTTACGGCTTGTTGTAGGTAATGATTAATTTTGTATTTTCTTCATTGTGTCTAGTGTCATGTGGTGTGCCACATCGGACGGCCTATGGTCCACTTCTGTACCTAATTCATTTTAATGGTATGAGGTTTGATCTTCAAGATTATCGACTAATTTCATTTGCTTATGATACTAAACTATTCGTTGTTTTGCTGGTCTTGGGCAGAAAGTGAATGAATTTTTAGAATTTTTACGTTTTTATCAGTTTGAGTGTATCGTCATTAGATGTTGATATGACTAATTTTATTTTATATTCTAGACTAAGTAATCCTCTGATATTAACAATAAAATTATGTTAGAGATTTAGCCTAGTGTATAAGTTAAAAAATCCGTTACTTAGGTTTTTACATTGATTGAAATCTTTCATAAAGACGCGACAGTGATGTTGGTGAAGCAAAGGTTGCCTTGTGATTCGATGGATTTTTTTTCATTATTCAACAAATTTCGAATAACTTGACGCATTTTTATGATTAATATTTAGGATCAGTGGCACATATTCAAGCAATTTGGGGGGTGTTCTTTCCCACCTACATCAATGTCTCTGGTGAGGATCTGGACCAATAGTCTGAAGCACAGACTTACAGTGGTGATATTGGAGGCTTTGAATGCAACTTTTTAGGGGTAATAAGAGAATGAAACAAAGAAAATGTTCCACGCTGGAAGACCCCTAATATATACTTGAAAGAAAACGAGGTCAAAAGTTCTATAAACTGCTTACATGTGCGACAACTTCTTGTAACTTTGCAAAGTCTTCTTTGCTTGTCCCGCTTGAAATAGACACATAAGGCATAACTTCTTTATCTGTTCTGGCAAACTCTTTCCAATCGTCAACAGTATAGTGCTTATGTATTGCTGTGAGAACTTTATGCTGAAAAAATAAAGAATAGTAACATTGTTATAGTTAAAATACGAGGGAGGTCCAAGAAATACCTTGAGGTATATCTCATTTGAGATACATTTTCACTGCTTTTGTTTCTATCAGTATAATATAACCTTGCATACAAAAGATTACTGACTATTATCATAGTCTTTACCAATAAGAATGTAAGGAGCATTAAATGAACTAACTACGTACACAAGAACTTACTTTAGGGAGATACGGCAAAATTTTTCAGTAGTTCTAGCTCCAAGATTTCTTACATAATTTGGCGTAATATATATGAAAGTTAAGTTATGAGCTTAAACTTCATACATTTTGTGTCCATTCTTTCGGAGAAAGGCATTGTTTCTGGAAAAAGCGAAATAAACTTGTTTTCGGTCTGTACAAAATAAAAGAAATAGAAAAGGGACTTGATCCCAGTGAAATTAAAATGATAATAATATTTGAATGTATAACAACAGTGCATCATCAGGGCAAGAGAAAAACATTGTTAAAAGGGGCCTTTTCTCAAAGTACAATCGAAAGCAAAAAGCAAATAGAATCCTAAAACCCACAAGAATCACTTTCTTATACTAAAAATGAAAGTAAAGGACAAGGATGACATAAAAAGTTAGGGTACTTGTCTGTTAAACGGAACGCACTCAAGAATTACGCTGCGTAATATTCGACAGAAACCGGTTTCTCATCCTGGATCGGTTATGATTTTCTTATTTTGAGTGAGAAAATTACGATGTATGTTCATTTTTATTAAATATTTAATGTCTAGAGGTCGTTAGGGGGTTTGGTTAGCATAGGTTTTTAATATAATTCCTTCTGTGCGGCCTGCTTTCCACAATTCTTTGTCGTAGCTTCCATAATTTTATTTCTGAAGTATTATATTATCATAATGTTTTGGCATAATTCATTATGATTAAACTAACTTCAATTCTTGGATACGTTCCGTTTAACAGACAAGTACAGAGGTTAGTTACAAAAAGGCTTTATGAATACTCTTTACTTAACTGTTAGTGTTAAGAACATGGCCTTATAGAAAACCGATTTTGCCTCCCTTCCCTGTTAGCAAGTACATATTAATATACATTGACTTATATCATTTCCAGAAAATCCCAAGAAAAAGCTCAAGATTAAATCCTTCTAGAAGGGCTATCAAAATTGTATAGACATTAATTTATCGCAAGAATGTAGCAGTAATACAAGAACTGTCAGTAAGCATCTCCACTTACGGATTGGAATTACGATACCAATAGATATCAAACAATTTGTGGTAACGAATTGTAAATAAGGAGTGACCTGGCTCAATAGTAACCAAAAAAAACACATAATTTTGATAACAATAGATACATCAAAAGAATTGGCTTATGTTGCTGTTTTCAAATATTTAAGTTTCATTAAGTTTAGATTACCTATCAATGGCTGCGAGCCTGAGAAAATTTGCCTGATTTTCGAAAAAAGAGGGAAACATCCCCTAAAAGTCATAGAATTTTAATGAAAATGATACCATTAGATTCAGCGTATTAGAGAACTCTCCTGAAGAGGTATCAAGCTCCTATCTGCAAAAAACGTGGAATTGTGTATTTTTTGCTATAAGAAAGATAACGGATGCGTGTTCATTTGTTTTTTGTTTTTTTTTTCAGGTGATCGTGTCGACCCAGTGGTCCTAGAATATCGGAAAAGGGTTCATTCGAACGGAAGTTAAAAGTTCTAGTGCCCTTTTTAGATGACCAAAAAGACTGGAGGGCATCTAGGCCCCCTCCCCAACGCCTTTTTTCCTCGAATTCGTCAGATCAAAATTTTAGATATTCATTTTGTTCAGCATAGTTGAAAGGCCGAATAACTATGCCTTTAAAGATACCATGACCCTCCGAAACCTCTGGGGAAAGTTCTTTAAGATTTATAATTTGCCCATCGTCTACGTATAGTATTTGTTACTGGGAAGTATAAATACATTTTTCGGGGGGGGGGATTTTCTGCCGGGGGATTTTCTGCCGGGGGATTTTCCACAGGGAGAAGTTTTCATGGGGAGGGAAGTTTCCAGAAGGTGAATTTTTCAGGGGAAATTTTACACTGGGTGAATTTCCAGAATTCCTATACGAAATTCTTCTTATGTCTTGCTTTCTCTTTTCCGACTCAATTTCACGCGTGAAGATGTTAAGGGCAATTATCCAGGGTAATTTTCACCAGGATTAAATTGTCCAGAGAATATATCCACGGGAAGGAGGAATTTTTCCTGGGAGGGTAAGTCAGATTTTCTGGCATTATTTAAAAAACGATCAGAAATTAAATAAAAAAAACAGGTTTTTTATTGTTTTAAAAAATAAAGTTGTGAGACGGAATCGAACTTTAGCGTAAAGAACGAGGCGTTGAGGAGCGGACAGCCCCTTTCATATGCGGAATTATCTCTGTTCATTTTAAGTTTTAATGTCGCTCCTTACCTTCAGTTAAAAAAAAACTTGTTTTTTTTAAGTTAATTTCTGAACGTTTTTGAATTAATGCAGCTTTGATTTTGGCTCACCGTAGATGAATAATTAAAACGAAATTCGCATATCAATTTTCCTTTTTTTGGCTATTTGGCTTTCACGAAATTTTGTTCTGACGTAACTTACGAATTAACTTACGTAACGAATTTCTATATTCGTATGTTTTTTTACGTATATTAGGGAGTTCACTCCCTAGTCAATACCTAGCTCTTTACGCTAAAGTTCGAATTTTTTTCGAATCACAAACCCCTGATTCACAGAGGCCGTTTAATTAGAATAAATAGTTGTTTTGACAGTACTAAAAAAAAACTTTAGCGTAAAGAGCAAGGTATTAACTAGGGGGCAAACTCCCTCATATATGTAATAATTTCTGTTCGTTTTAAGTTTTAATGTTTCTTCTTACTTTCAGTTTAAAAAAATATGATCGTTTTTTAGATAATGCTGGGAAATCTGGCGCCCCCTTCATAGAAATGTCCCTTCCCCCAAGGAAATATCCTCCATGAAAAGATCCTCCCCCGTAACCCCTACTCTGATCCTGACCCTCCACTATAAAAAATTCCTCCTAAAACGCCTGTATACTTCCCAATAACCAATACTATATGTAAATAATGGGCAAAGTTTATAACTTGCAGCCCTTTCCCCGGGAACAGTGGGGATTAAGTCATCCTCAAAGACGTATTAATTAGATTTTCGACTATGCTGAACAAAATGGATATCTCGAAATTTTGATTGGGTGACTTCGGGAAAAAAATGAGCGTGGGAGGGGGCCAAGTTGCCCTTCAATTTTTTGGTCACTTAAAAAGGGCACTAGAACTTTTAATTTCCGTTCGAATGAGCCCTCTCACGATATTCTAGGACTACTGGATCGATAAGATCACCCCTGGGAAAAAAAAAACAGAAAAAAACAACAAATAAACACGCATCCGTGATCTTTCTTCCGGCAAAAAATACGAAGTTTCATATTTTTGCGGATAGGAGCTTGAAAACTCTATAGTAGGGTTCTCTTGTACGCTGAATCTGATGGTGTGATTTTCATTAAAGTTCTATGACTTTTAGGGGTTGTTTCCCACTTTTTCGAAAATAAGGCAAATTTTCTCAGGCGCGTAACTTTTGATGAAACTTATATATTTGGAATCAGCATAAAAATCTGGTTCTTCTGATGGATCTATTGGTATCAAAATTCCGATTTTTTAGAGTTTCGGTTACTATTTACATCAAAGGAAAGTGTGAATTTTTTTTCTTTAATTAAATGAAGCAGAACTAAACTCGAAGGAATAATCATTCCGGCAATTTGACCGCTTTGGGATTTCCCTGTGATGCCACTCACTTTGATTGACAAGCTTGTGTAAAATTTCACTGACTTTTAGTCAAATTTCACTGTCAAGCCACCAATTATCAACAGCTGTCGATCATGGCTATTCCCCCGAGAATATTCGCTAATGGACCCTGGTTTTGGTGACAGACAGCCAACGCTAAGGGTCGCAAAAAAATTTATAATCTCTATATTGCCTTAAGTAAACTTAATACTTACCATCAGTTTTTAGCGTAAGAAACTTTTTACGTGTATTTTCATTACTTTAAATTTCTTATCATTTTCCCTGACATTACTATCCTAGATACAAAAACAATTTGTTGAAACTATAACCAGTTTTCAGCGAACTATTCAGATAAAGACAATTTAGTGTTGAAAGTAAATAGTTGGCTCTCATAAATGGGAATAACTTCTCTTTTATGAAAGGAACAAAAAAATTACTATGCAAAAATTAAAGAACGAACGAAAATTAGATTTTCAAAATAAAGTTTTTCAGTGAAAAGTAAAGAGCAATGTTAGAACTTAGACGAGCGAAGATTGCCCTGAGTGGGAGGGAGTCTCTTGCCTTCTAATAGTGATAAAACTTTTACTTGCACTTTACTAAAAGCATTGAATTATATAAACGATTTCCGACAATTAATAATTAAATTTTTCCCCAATTAAAAAAAAAACAAACAAGTATTTTCATGTTCTCATCGTAAATATCAAGAATCTGCTGTGTTTGAAAGAAACAATTTTTCCTAATTTAACAACGATACACGAGATCACTTTTGCAATCATTTTGCACTGAAGGAGACACTTCATGTTTTTATAGGACGGTTCAAAAAACTTCCACAAATGAAATAGTGAAATATACATAAGTATATGTGCAATCACCGGTACTGTTGCATTATGCGGACACCGCAAAAGAAGTCAAGTTTGGTTAATGCTAATGAAATAAAATAGGATGAATATATAATAGTTTAGTAACAAATTTGGGCTACATATTTGCACGTTAGGGGTGGGAGGGTGGTAAAGCGTAGCATATATTAAATACGTAACCTAACCTAGGTACCTCTCCCCCCCCCCTAGACACCAAAAAACAACAGTATAAATATCAGAAACGCAATGAAAACCACGCTTTGCATTCTATTTCTCTATAGCGGTCTCTTGCAAATACACCGTTTGGTGGGTTTCATCTCTCGTCTTCTTGATACAGCGTATAGCGGTGTCCGCATAATGCAACAGTACCCACTCACCTTTAAAGTGAAGAATTTCAGGCAAAACTCTTTTCTTCCCCCGAGAAATTTTGAAGCTCTTACCCTTAAAAAGAATTTGTCCGGGTGCCCTCGAAGCATCTCAAACCCCAAAAATATGGTGTCAAAATTCAGTCGTTTTGAATAACTTTTTGTGGAATGACCTTTCACTGGGAGTCATTCATTGGCTGAAATGGTTCAGTTAAACAGTTCATGGTAACGAACTGCAAGTAAGGAGCGACGTGGCTCAATAGTAACCGAAACTAATAAACTAAATTTTGATATCAATAGACACATCAGGAGAATAAGCTTATTATTCCAAATATATAACATTCATAAATCTTAGTGTTACCTATCAGAAGATACGAGCCTGAGAAAATTTGCCCGATTTTTCTAAAAAGTGAGAGGGAAACATCCCCTAAAATTTAAGGGATCTTGATGAAAATCATACCATCAGATTCAACGTATCTGAAAACCCTACTGTAGAAGTTTCAAGCTCCCATCTGTAAAATGTGAAATTTTGTGGTTTTTTTTTTGCCAGAAGAAAGATCAGGGATGCGTGTTTATTTGTTTTTTGTTTTTTTTTTTTTTTTTTTTAGGGGCAATCACATCGAACCAATGGTCCTAGAATATCGGGATTGGGCTAATTCGAACAGACATTAAAAGCTCTAGTGCTTTTTTCGAGTGTCCAAATAGATTGGAGGGGTCTTTAAGATGTAAAATTGGCCCATTGTTTGCGTATGGTGGGCTATTAGTTATTTGGAAGCATGCATATATTTTTAGGATGGGGGGAGATTTTCCACGAGAAGCATTATCTATGGGGAGGAAAGTTTCTGGGGAGTAACCTTTTCAGGGGATTTGTCTTACTTTCTCACTGCCGACTCAATTTTACGCCTGGAGATGTTAAATGTAATTGTCCGGGGTAAATTTTCACCGAGATTGAATTGTTGAGAGGATCATTCCGTGGGGGGGGGGATTTTTCGTGGAGAGAGGGAATTTTTCCGTAAAGGTGAAGCCAGATTTCCTGGCATTATTTAAAAACGATCAGAAATTAAATTAAAAAAAACTTTCAACTGAAAGTAAGTAGCAACATTAAAAAATAAAACGAAAAGAAGACATTACGTATATGAGAGGGTTGCCCCCTCATCAGCACCTCGCTATTTACGCTAAAGTTTTTATTTTGTCCCCAACCTTTAAGAGCGACTCCTGAAACACAAACGGTCGTTTATTTAGAACAATAAGCAGCTTTTTTTAAGTACTAACAAACTTTAGCCCAAAGAGCAAGGTGTTGAAGAGGGGGCAACCCCCTCATATATGTAATAATTTCTGTTTGTTTTGAGTTTTAATGTTGCTCTTCAGTTTCAGTTGAAAAAAAAAACATTGTTTCTTTTATATTTAATAATGATACAAGACAACTATTGTTTATATTTTCTTCAACAGTGACAAAAATCTTTGTCACAGTACACAAGGGGTTGATGACTTTCCGAAATCACGTACATCAGGTGGTAGGTGCCAAGGGTGGCAGAACTGGGCGAAGCGTTGCGGTGACTATGCCATGCGAGGCGAAAGAGTCCCAAGAGCGGTTATAGTCGTGATCAAGGTTCTAAAAAAATTTCGTTTCTAGCTAGGATAATTCAACTGCTTTTTCAATGGACAAAAACACAAAAATAAACACAAACTTGATTGTATACACATTTTAGGCATAATTACATGCGGACCAACATGCTGCGTAACAATTGTCTAAAGAACTAAAGGAAGAATAAGAACCGAAAATTATTTCTCCTTTTTCATACCTTAGCTAAACTTTTTGCCATTTCAAACGTTCCCACAGTGTCCATGTTCGACGCAATAATGGGGACACCAACATACGATTGCTTCCCATTCCGGAAGCTGAACTCACGAACCAAGTCTACCTGAAACATACAAAAATTCATCATTTCGAATCCAAGGCAGCTCGGTAGGGTTTAGAACTGTCGAGAAATAATATAATCTGCCCATTGTTTATTTTTGAGTGTTTCCTTATTTGAATTGTTTGCATCTCTCGCAAATTCACGGTTAACAGCACAGTTGGAAGATTCAAAAGTTTTTGGAAAAACTTGAAAAAAATCTATTACATAAATTCTGGGGTGTGTACATAAAATAAAAAGCTATGGCATGATACAACTTGAAATATTCATTTTCTCTTTATATTCATCCTTACCATTTTACAAAAGTAAAAATGTTTAATTTGAATTTGCTTTTATTTGTTGTTTATAGACCTCATACTCATAATACATGACATTAGCATAAAAAATTATTGTACCATATCAACCTAGTATTCGTATATTCTTCTTCCATCTTTATATAATTAATGCCAAATGTATGGATGAAAGGACAGATGGTGAACAAGTGCCTACAAAGCACTCAGACAGAAAAATACCTTGTATGTACTTCATCGCAGCTTATGGACAACTGTTTGGAGAAACAAGCCATTGGATCAGACTCATGTGTGTTTGTGACCAATCCCCCTTAAAACCAGTGAATAAAACATTCCCAATTTTCCGGAAAGCTCTTATATTTTTATAAGATGCTCTTTTTTATTTTTTTAAGTTTCTGAAATCCCGTGGTGAAATAGATATTCTTTTACGTGAGCCTAAACGTGTTTTAATAATCGCCAGTGGCGACTCTGAAAAAGAATTACGCACCAGATTAGCCTTAGCCAACGCAGCATTTCAGTGACTTCCAATCTGAAAATCGTCACAGAAGCTGAAGCTCAGACTGTTCCAGAGCAATGTTTTGGCTGTTCTGAGTTACTCTATGGAATGCCTAAAGTTAACTGCGGAACAGGAGAAACATCTTACCGTCTTTGAAAATAATCGTCTTCGTCGGATCCTAAGGATGAGCTGGAGAGACCATGCCAGCACCGGCAAGATCCGTACTCGCACATGCCAACCAGACATCACTTCTGTTGTGAGGCATCAAAGATGGCGATACCTTGGACATATCCTCCGAATGCCAGATCATATGACTTCCTAAAATGCTCCTCCACTGGCAAACAGAAGACACCCGTCACCGAGGAAGACAAAATAACACGCTCCATAGAACGTACGAAAGTGACAGAAGAGCACTCCAGACGAGTCTCATCCCAAAGTGGGAGAACATCTACACAGCAGCCCACTTGAGGGAAGATCGGACGCTGCTCACTGACACCCTGTATGCCCCTGGAGGAACTAAGATCTAAGTCAAACTTGTTTTTGATCCACCTTTTATTTTATTTTTTCTGTGCATGAGATCAAGCTTTGCTCTATTGTTCGAATGCACTTGGATATAGCTTTGTAGAAATTTTTAATTGAACATAGTGTCTGTTCAATGGAAATTAATAAAAAGAAACTTATATATGAAAGTAAATAACACCATTACAACTCAAACGATAATAAATTACAAAATTATATGGGGGCTGCAACTCCTCCAATATCCCACAGCACATTAAAAGTGAAGTTGTTTTTCTTTGAAATAGCAATATTTCGAGAATGAAAGGGCTCATTTTTTTACTATGCAGTTTACCGTTATTTTTTAGTTTTCAGTATTGGTGCGCAGTTATTTCGATAAATTTTTTTACGCAGTCGCCAAATCAATACTTGCGATTACTTGCGTACTGTATTTGCTGCATTAAAATGTGAGTTAGTAAAGCGCGGATCAAACTTCCGTGTAAAAAACAAGCGACAGTCTTCCATATTTGGAGAATTTTTATCATACTAAATCTTAGCAAGTTTAAACGTGAAACATCTCTTTTTAAAATTATTTTATTTAAATTTTCAATAATTTTGGCAAATTACAAATTAGACGGACTGAAGATTAACTTGTAATTCTGTAACTTGTAACAATTTTTGGGGGGAATTGTGAAAAAAAGCATGAGAAGCCTCTTGTAGAGGATTTGTAATAGAAAAAAAAACTTAAAGTGTAAAACACAAGCCTGTAAAGGGTTTGAACTCTCAGTTTCTGTAATTTTTTATCGTTTCAAGTTTGACTTATTATATGCACTAATTTTCAATTGGTTTGAATATCTGTTTTTCGTTTTCTTAACAACAATTTTCTGAAAAAGTTTTATTTCAAAGTTAATTCCTGTCCGTGTTCTAAGTATCACTTTTACTACGCGCTAACTGCAGGAATACTTCAAAAGATCTTTGAGCTTTTCTGCTTAATATTTATGTTCCCTGTACAACAGGTAATTTTGCGATAAGCCTACAACTACAACCAGCCAGGGTTACCAACTTTTTGGACAATGAATATGTCCCTTGAGTATCCAAAAATGTGTCCTTTTCAGACAAATTATGTCCATATTTTGTGTATAATATGTCCATCTTGAAATCTCAGAAACTAGTTTTTTATGACTTGTAAACCTCTTTTAAAGCGGTCAGTTAACATCGAATTGAAACCGAAAAAGATTCATTTAGTTCATCCATAAGAAATGAACTAGTGTGAAAGCACAAAAGTCATAAAAAAATGTAAACAGTAAAAAACTAATTGTAAGAGCTCAAAGCTCATCTTCCTACGAGAATTCAGCTTGACAGGTATGGTCGGCATGAGGGTCAGCATTTTCACTTCTTTTGGTAGCTTTGTGCCAATCAGAGTATTTCTTGCGCTTTTCATAAAGTACAATCCAGGAGTCAAGCGACGTTGCGGAGCGCTAGGTAAGCTGGGTTGTCCTTCAATCAGGGGGGTGACAGGCCCAAAGGCATAATTACTGGACCTTTGAACAATGCTGAACAAAATCGATGTCTACAAATGCTGATTGGATGCTGGTTTTCGGAACTGATAGGCGCATGGGGGGAGGGTGCCCTCAAATCACTTTTGGCTCTTATAAAGGGCGCTATACTTCAATCAAATGAGCCCCATCTGAAGTTTTACGACTATCCATTCCATAAAACCTTATATGTCCCTGGGTCATAACTTACAACCCTTGTTCTAGGGCTCTTATGAGTTGTGTAAACGCTCAGAGCATTGTTATATGTTCTTTGGGCTATTTTTAACAAAATTTCTATCTCAAAATTTGTATTGGATGCATCTAGGGAAAAGAATCTATGTGTGGAGGGGGTGGCTCCGCCCTTCTCCACCAAGGTTGGAGGGGGGCTTACTACAAGGGTGGCTCGGCCCTCGTGTTTCAAGAATTGTTCTTAAAAAAAATTGGACAAAAGGTTGAATATTAGCGTAGAGTGGGGGGGTGTTGAGGAGGGAGTAGCCCCGTCATATAAGGAATAATTTCTGTACGTTTTAAGTTTTAATGTCACTCCTTCCTTTCGGTAGAAAAAACTAGTTTTTGTATTTATTTCTGATCATTTTTCAGATAATCCCAGGAAATACACCCCCTCTGTGGAAAAGTTCCCCACGAAAAATTTCTCCCATGTAAAATCCCTCCGCCGCGAAATCACTCCCAGACAATTCCATCCATGCTGTGAATTCTTCCCAGAAAATTTTTTGCTTACGATTCTGCCTGAAAAATACTCCTTAGCATACTTTCATTTGAAGAAAGACTTGTTTGCATTTAGTTTCTGATCCTTTTTAAGGTCATTTAGGAATGTCCCTGTTTGGAAAATACTCCCCCACTGGAAAGTTTATCCCCCAGAAATTTTCCATGGAGAATTTTTCCTGGTGATAATTCACCCATGGAAATTTCTCCTGTGGAAAATCCCCCTCGCCAAAAAAAAGATCCCAAGAGAATTCCAACTCCGCTGAAAACTTCCCCCTGAGAGTTCCCTCAGAGTGTCTCTACATGTACAATGGGATCAACAACGAGAAAAAGACAAATAACAAACATTCTGTATACAAATTCTGGTAAATTCTCCCCATAGAAAATCCATCGCCAGAAGATCTCCTTCCTCCCTTGGAAAATGTTGGTATACTTCCCTATAACAGTAGTAATCAATGTTATACTTTGCGTACCGCCCTAGCAATTTCTATGTTATTTGCGTACCGCCATAGCAATTTCTACATTATTCTATAGAAGCTCTTCACCTTTTCAAAGAGAGTGAGTATCCTCTCACATAGTCTTATACTTTGAGTAGACTATGCTCCATCTTGTGCTAGTTAGGACCTTGCATAATATGTTATGAAGGACAAGTTTTTCTGACATAATTTACATAGACTAGATTTCTACTTTATGATATATATATATATATATTGTATATATCCCTTCCATGTCAGAAAACCAGTGGTAAATCCGTGTCAGAAAACCGGCGCGTCTTGTTTAGCTGCCAATTTATTCAATTATTATTTTTCTTATATATTCAAGTTTCAGATTAGGATTTTCTACAGTTTGAATAGTTCATTCAATCTACTAGTATCAATATTTTTGCAACCATTTACATAGATATGGAATCTTCTAAGCGACTTCTGGTGAGTAAAATTTTCTCATTATTATAATAAAAAGAAATCTAATTTTTTTTGTCTCGCCATTAAGTTAAGGAAGAATTTCCTTCCTTATGCTTTTTTTTCACCGTGTTGTTAGCTCTTTTAAAAAGCATTTCGCTAAATATTCAAAACAGGATCAGTCAGTTTCGCTATAATAAAAAGAAATCTATTTTTTTTTGTCTCGCCATTAAGTTAAGGAAGAATTTCCTTCCTTACGCTTTTTTTCACCGTGTTGTTAGCTCTTTTAAAAAGTATTTCGCTAAATATTTAAATCAGGATCAGTCAGTTTATATATAATAAAAATAAATATTTTTTTTGTCTCGCCATTAAGTTAAGGAATAATTTCATTCCTTACACTTTTTTTTTCACCGTGTTTTTAGCTCTTTTAAAAAGCATTTTGCTAAATATTTAAAACAGGGTCGATCAGTTTCGCTCTAATAAAAAGATCTATTTTTTGTCTCGCCATTAAGTTAAGTAAGAATTTCCTTCCTTACGCTTTTTTTTTCACTGTGTTGTTAGCTCTTTTAAAAATCATTTCGCTAAATATTCAAAACAGGATCAATCAGTTTCGCTATAATAAAAAGAAATGTATTTTTTGTCTCACCATTAAGTTAGGGAAGAATTTCCTTCCTTACGCGTTTTTTTCACTGTGTTGTTAGCTCTTTTAAAAAGCATTTCGCTAAATATTCAAAACAGGATCAGTCAGTTTTGCTATAATAAAAAGAAATCTATTTTTTTTTTAGGGCAGGGGAGGGGGAGGGGGAGTAAAGTTCAGAGGGAAAACCAAAAATACTCAGAATCGAAAATAAACAGGATCTGTCTCATGGGCAAGGCTCAGAGGTCCTTCGTTCCTCCATTTCAGAGGGGCAGGAGAGGGAAGGGACAGACCTAGTTTTTTTTAGATTTTCCTGGCTGTTAGGTTCCTGGGGTTTATTATTTGAGAAGTTAACTTTAGTATTTCATAGTTTGACTTGCATGAAATCATAAATTAGAATATTTAATTTGCTGTTTGGGTATTTTCAGACCTAGGTTTTTTAGATTTTCTTGTGTTTCCTGTGTGTTTTCCTGTGGGGTTTATTATTTGAGAAGTTAACTTTAGTATTTTGTGGTTTTACATGCCTGAAATCATGAATTAGAATATTTAATGAGCTGTATGGGTTTTCAGACATAGTTTTTTAGATTTTCGTGGGCGTTAGGTTCCTGGGATTTATTATTTGAGAAGTTAACTTTAGTATTTCGTATTTGACTTGCCTCAAATCATGAATTAGAATTTTAATTGGCTATTTGGGGATTTTCAGACCTAGATTTTTTTAGGTTTTCGTGTGTGTTTGACTCCCGGGGTTTATTATTTGAGAAGTTAACTTCAGTATTTTGTGATTTTACGTGCCTGAAATCATGAATTAGAATATTTAATTAGCTGTTTGGGTTTTCAGACATAGTTTTTTAGATTTTCATGGATGTTAGGTTACTGGGATTTATTATTTGAGAAGTTAACTTTAGTATTTCATGGTTTGACTTGCCTGAAATCATGAATTAGAATATTTAATTGGCTGTTTGGGGATTTTCAGACCTAGATTTTTTAGGTTTTCGTGGGTGTTTGTTTCCTAGGGTTTATTATTTGAGAAGTTAACTTTAGTATCTTGTTGTTTTACGTGCCTGAAATCATGAATTATAATTGTTAACTAGCTTTTATGGCTTTAAGACCTAGTTTTTTTAGATTTTCGTGGGTGTTAGGTTACTGGGATTTATTATTTGAGAAGTTAACTTTAGTATTTCATGGCTTGACTTGCCTGAAATCATGAATTAGAATATTTAATTGGCTGTTTGGGGATTTTCAGACCTAGGTTTTTAGGTTTTCGTGAGTGTTTGTTTCCCGGAGTTTATTATTTGAGAAGTTAACTTTAGTATTTTGTGGTTTTACGTGCCTGAAATCATGAACTACAATAGTTAATTAGCTATTTGGGTTTTCAGACCTAGTTTTTTAGATTTTCGTGGGTGTTAGGTTCCTGGGTATTTATTATTTGAGAAGTTAACTTTAGTATTTCATGGTTTGACTTGCCTGAAATCATGAATTAGAATATTTAATTGGCTGTTTGGGGATTTTCAGACCTAGGTTGCTTTCGAAAACCCGGATAAATTAGTTGAAAATAAAGTTTTAACAAGAAATTTCTGAAAAGTATTTTTTTTTTGGGGGGGGGGCGATGACAGAGTGGATGTCTTAGACTAGTTATAATGCTGTACTCTGACATAGAGAAAATCTAAGTATAAGAATGAATAAATTCTCTATCAACATGCATTGACGGATACTTGGGATAGCATTGGCAAAATCAAAGTATCGTAAGTAGCAAACTCTTTCTTGAATTCAACTCATGGATACACAATGCACATATTACAAAAAAAATTTGTAATTTCCAGACTTCATTTACATGCAATAGATACCGAGGGTTCAATGACTCCTCCCCGCAACGACTTGCAAGGGTTTTATGACTCCTCTCCACAATGAATTCAGATGGTTTTAGGACTCATCCCCCTAGCCATAACTCCATTCAACCTTGAGCGAAGATATAAAAGTTTGATGAAGTATTTTTCTGCTTAAAAGCTACATTAATAACTTCCAATATGATGGGACTGTATGACACATAATTTATCAGTTACCGAGAGTTCAATGACTCCTCCCCGCAATGACTTCCAGGGGTTTAATGACTCCTCTCCACAATGAATTCAGATGATTTTAGGACTCATCCCCCTAGCCATAACTCCATTCAACCTTGAGCAAAGATATAAAAGTTTGATGAAGTATTTTTCTACTTAACAACTACATTAATAACTTCCAAGATGATAGGACTGTATGACACAGAATTTATCAGTTTGAAAAAATCATCTTGTGGTTTTATATTTGAATGTGCATTTTTATTATTGTCTATGGAACTCGAAGAAATTGACTGTTATCATTTGATAGTGAACTATAACATGTTTGAGCATGATAAAAGCTTGTGGAGTACTACATTATGTTGTATAGACGGACTATAATTCTCTGACATAGTGATTACATCAAGTGATAATACTGGTGGTAATCTGAGAAACGTTCAGGAAGAAGTCGGTGAAATTTTCAGCTTTTTCGGGATTGAAATATTGTACTTAAAGTGTTGTTTACCTAAAGATAAAGTTTTAATTCAAAAGTGTGATCCTCGGATACCACTTTTCAATCTAGAAGAGTTCAAGTGTCCTAAATTTGAAGGGTGCTATCACCGTCCTGAAGACGAGGTTAGGTTCTTCGCACAGTGGATACCTAAGAACATACCTGATCGTGATAAATCCATAAGACATGTTAAAAACTTTTCTATATCATAAGACCATCGTTTGTGGATGTTTGAGAGTGAATTCTAAGTACTATTTTTATGTAAACATTTGTTGATGTGTTTCTTTTTTTCTCAAAAAAAATATGATAATAAATTTAAGCAATAAATATCTTTAAGCTTAACCCGTCTTTATTCTTTAGAATAGTTCTATTGAAAGCAAGTAACAAACTCTTTCCTGAAGTCATCTCTTGGATACACAATGCAGAAACTTTATTTAAGAAACTATGAAAAAATTGTAAGTAAGTAAGTAACAAATTCTTTCTTGAAGTCACCTTTTGTATATAAAATACAGAAATTTCATTAAAGAAATTATGAAAAAATTGTAAGTAAGTAGCAAATTCTTTCTTGAATTCACCTGCTGGATAAACAAAGACATTTCGTTCAAGAAATTATGACAAAATTCTAATTTAGACGGTTAATTTAGACGAAGTTACTTGCGCGCACGTAACCTCGTCTAAATCAACCTTAAAAAATGAAATAAAGCAATGTCGACTTGCATGTCTCTCTATGTATGCGCCGTCGCGGTGTGTAACCAATCACCAATCAAGTTATCGTATATTGAGCAACCTTCACTGTCTCTGATTGGTCCCCAAAAATGGATGTTGTCTAAAAAACCAGTCTGGGTGTTGTCTAAAAAACCAGTCTGGTTGAAAACGTGGAGTTTTCGTACTGCTCACTTTTTTGCAATATGTAGGAACCCGTGGGGAATCCTCGCTCGTTTGGAAAGGTACCAAGGAAAGGCAAGCAAATAGCATGTAGTTTCAAAACGTGCATAATCACGTGTAGAGGTAATAGCATGTAGTTTCAAAACGTGTTTAATCACGTGTAGAGGTCCCATAGAATGAAATTTCTGTATTGTGCATGGAAACGGGGAATTCAAGAATGAGTTTTTTACTTACTTAGAATTTTGTCATAATTTCTTGAATGAAATGTCTCTTTTTGTATCCAAGAGGTGAAATCAATAAAGAGTTTGTTACTTTCCTTTTTTTATAATTTCTTGAATAAAAATATTCGTATTGTGTATCCAAGAGGGGACTTCAAGAAAGAGATTGTTACTTACTTGGAATTTTCTCATAATTTCTTGAATAAAATTTCCGTATTGGGTATCCAAGAGGTGTATTCAAGAAAGAGTTTGTTACATACTTACAATTTTTTTTATAATTTCTTGAATGAAATATCTGTATTGTGCATCCAGGAGGAGAATTCAAGAAACAGTTTGCTACTTACTTACAATTTTTTCATAATTTCTTGAGTGAAATTGCTGTATTGTCTGACCAGGAGGTGACTTCAAGAAAGAGTTTGTTTGTAATGTTTTTCATAGTTTCGTGAATTAAATTTCTGTATTGTGCAACCCAATGGCGAATTCAAGAAACGGTTAGTTACTTATTTAGAATTTTGTCATAATTTCTTGAATGAAATGACTTTTGTTAATCCAAGAGGCGAATTCAAGAAAGAATTTGTTACTTACTTACTTACAATTTTTTCATAGTTTCTTTAATGAATTTTCTGCATTTTGTATCCAAGAGGTGATTTCAGGAAAGAGTTTGTTACTTACTTACAATTTTTTCATAATTTATTGAATGAAATTTCTGTACTGTATATCCAAGAGGTGAAAACAATAAAGAGTTTGTTACTTACTTGTGAATTTTTTCATAATTTCTTGAATGAAGTATCTGTACTGTATATCCAAGAGGTGAAATCAATAAAGTTTGTTACTTACTTACAAATATTTTCATAATTTCTTGAATGAGATTTCCGTATTGTGCATCCAAGAGTTGACTTCAAGAAAGAAATTGTTACTTACTGAGAATTTTTTCATAATTTCTTGAATTAAATTTCTACATCGTGTATCTAAGTTATGAAAACAATAAAGAGTTTGTTACTTACTTAGAATTTTGTCATAATTTCTTGAACGAAATGTCTTTTTGTTTGTCCAGCAGGTGAATTCAAGAAAGAATTTGCTACTTACTTACAATTTTTTCATAATTTTTTTAATGAAATTTCTGTATTGTGTATCCAAGAGGTGACTTCAAGAAAGAATTTGTTACTTACTTACTTACAATTTTTCAGAGTGTCTTAAATGAAGTTTTTGTATTATGTATCCAAGAGGTGACTTCAGGAATGAGTTTGTTACTTGCTTACAATAGAACTATTCTAAAGAATAAAGACGGGTTAAGCTTAAAGATATTTATTGCTTAAACGTATTAACAGATTTTTTTGAGAAAAAAAAACACAACAACAAATGTTTACATAAAAATAGTACTTAGAGTTCACACTTAAACATCCACACATTATGATCTTATGATACAGAAAGCTTTTTAACATGTCTTTTTGATTTATCAGGATCGGGTATGTTCTTAGGCATCCACTGCGCGAAGAAACTAACCTTGTTTTTAAGACGGTGATAACGCCCTTCAAATTTAGGACACTTAAAATCTTCTAGATTGAAAAGTAGAATACTAGGGTCACACTTTTGAATTAAAACTTTAGCTGTAGGTACATTACCCTTTACGTAGAGTGCTTCAACCCCGAAAAAGCTGCAAATTTCACTGACTTCCTTCTGAACATTTCTCAGTTCCAGGCCAGCATTATTAAGTGGTGTAATCACTCTATCGTAGAATCCCAGTCTGTTTATATGGTGTAACTTATTACTCCACAAGCTCTTATAATACTCAAACATGTTATAGTTCACTATCCAATGATAACAGTCAATTTCTTCGAGTTCCATAGACAATAATAAAAATGCACATTCAAATATAACACCACAAGATGATTTTTTTCAAACTGTTAAATTCTGTGTCATACAGTCCTATCATCTTGGAAGTTATTAATGTAGTTGTTAAGTAGAAAAATACTTCATCAAACTTTTATATCTTCGCTCAAGGTTGAATGGAGTTATGGCTAGGGGGATGAGTCCTAAAACCATCTGAATTCATTGTGGGGAGGAGTCATAAAAGCCTTGGAAGTCATTGCGGGGAGGAGTCATTGAACTCTTGGTAACTGATAAATTCTGTGTCATACAGTCCTATCATCTTGGAAGTTATTAATGTAGTTGTTAAGTAGAAAAATACTTCATCAAACTTTTATATCTTCGCTCAAGGTTGAATGGAGTTATGGCTAGGGGGATGAGTCCTAAAACCATCTGAATTCATTGTGGGGAGGAGTCATAAAACCCTTGGAAGTCATTGCGGAGAGGAGCCATTGAACTCTCGGTATCTATTGCATGTAAATGAAGTCTGGAAATTACAAATTTTTTGTATAATATCTGTATTGTGTATCCATGAGTTGAATTCAAGAAAGAGTTTGCTACTTACGATACTTTGATTTTGTCAATGCTATCCCAAGTATCCGTCAATAGATGTTGATAGAGAAGTTATTCATTCTTATACTTAGATTTTCTCTATGTCAGAGTACAGCATTATAACTAGTCTAAGACATCCACTCTGTCATCGCCCCCACACCCCCCCTCCCCAAAAAAAAATGCTTTTCAGACATTTCTTGTTAAAACTTTATTTTCAACTAATTCATCCGGGTTTTCGAAAGCAACCTAGGTCTGAAAATCCCCAAACAGCCAATTAAATATTATAATTCATGATTTCAGGCAAGTCAAACCATGAAATACTAAAGTTAAGTTCACAAATAATAAATACCCAGGAACATAACACCAGCGAAACCCTAAAAAACTATTTCTTAAGGACCAAACAGCTAATTAACTATTTTAGTTCATGGTTTCGGGCACGAAACTCACATAAATCTACAGTTGGCTTCTAAAATAACAAAATCCAGGATCCAATCACTCACGAAACCCAAAGATACATAGGTCTGAAAACCCTAAACAGCAAATTAACTATTCTAATTCATGATTTCAGGCAAGTCAAACCATGAAATACTAAAGTTGACTTCTCAAATAATAAATTCCAGGAAACTAACAACCACGAAAATCTAAAAAACTAGGTCTGAAAACCCAAACAGCTACTTAACTATTCTAATTCATGATTTCAGGCACGTAAAACCACAGAATACTAAAGTTAACTTCTCAAATAATAAATTCCAGGAAACAAACACCCACGAAAACCTAAAAAACATAGGTCTGAAAATCCCCAAACAGCCAATTAAATATTCTAATTCATGATTTCAGGCCAGTCAAACCATGAAATACTAAAGTTAACTTCTCAGATAATAAATCCCAGGAACCTAACATCCATGAAAATCTAAAAAACTATGTCTGAAAACCCAAACAGCTAATTAACTATTCTAATTCATGATTTCAGGCACTTAAAACCACAAAATACTAAAGTTAACTTCTCAAATAATTAACCCCGGGAGTCAAACACACACGAAAACCTAAAAAAACCTAGGTCTGAAAATCCCCAAATAGCCAATTAAATATTCTAATTCATGATTTCAGGCACGTCAAATACGAAATACTAAAGTTAACTTCTCAAATAATAAATCCCAGGAACCCAACGCCCACGAAAATCTAAAAAACTAGGTCTGAAAACCCAAACAGCTAATTAAATATTCTAATTCTTGACTTCAGGCAAGTAAAACCACAAAATACTAAAGTTCACTTCTCAAATAATAAACCCCAGAATTCAAACACACACGAAAACCTAAAAAATCTAGGTCTGAACATCCCCAAACAGCCAATTAAATATTCTAAATCATGATTTCAGGCAAGTCAAACTATGAAATACTAAAGTTAACTTCTCAAATAATAAATCCCAGGAACCTAACACCCACGAAAATCTAAAAAAAAACTAGGTCTGCCCTACCCTCTCCTGCCCCTCAGAAATGGAGGAACGAAGGACCTCTGAGCCTTGCCCATGAGACAGATCCCGTTTATTTTCGATTCTGAGTATTTTTGGTTTTCCTTCTGAAATTTACTCCCCTCCCCCTCCCCTGCCCTCAGAAATGTGGGAACAAAGGGCCACTGAGCCTTCCCCTTGATGCAGATCTCATTTATTTTAGATTCTGAGTATTTTTGGTTTTCCCTCCAAAATTGACCTAAAAAAATAGATTTCTTTTTATTATAGCAAAACTGACTGATCCTGTTTTTAAATATTTAGCGTAATGCTTTTTAAAAGAGCTAACAACACAGTGAAAAAAAAGCGTAAGGAAGAAAATTCTTTCCTAACTTAATGGCGATACAAAAAATAGATTTCTTTTTATTATTGCGAAACTGACTGATCCTGTTTTTAAATATTTAGCGAAATGCTTTTTAAAAGAGCTAACAACACGGTTAAAAAAAAAACGTAAGGAAGGAAATTCTTCCTTAACTTAATGGCGAGACAAAAAATAGATTTCTTTTTATTATAGCGAAACTGACTGATCCTGTTTTAAATATTTAGCGAAATGCTTTTTAAAAGAGCTAACAACACGGTGAAAAAAAAAGGTAAGGAAGGAAATTCTTCCTTAACTTAATGGCAAGACAAAAATAGATTTCTTTTTATTATAGCGAAACTGACTGATCCTGTTTTTAAATATTTAGCGAAATGCTTTTTAAAAGAGCTAACAAAACGGTGAAAAAAAAAGCGTAAGGAAGGAAATTCTTCCTTAACTTAATGGCGAGACAAAAAATAGATTTCTTTTTATTATAGCGAAACTGACTGATCCTGTTTTGAATATTTAGCGAAATGCTTTTTAAAAGAGCTAACAACATAGTGAAAAAAAAAGTGTAAGGAAGGAAAGTCTTCCCTAACTTAATGGCGATACAAAAAATAGATTTCATTTTATTATAGAGAAAATGATTGACCCCGTTTTAAATATTTTGCTAAATGATTTTAAAATGATAAAAAAAACTATTGAAAAAAAAGCGTAAGGAATAATATTCTCAACTAAATAAATGAAGAGACAAAAAATAGATAACTTTCTATTATAGCTAAATTGAGTTATCCTGTTTTTAAATATTTAGTGAAATTATTTTTAATAGAGCTAACAACACAGTGAAAAAAAAGCGTAAGGAAGGAAATTCTTCCCTAACTTAATGGCGAGACAAAAAATAGATTTCTTTTTATTATAGCGAAACTGACTGACCCTGTTTTGAATATTTAGCGAAATACTTTTTAAAAGAGCTAACAACACAGTGAAAAAAAGCGTAAGAAAGGAAATTCTTCCCTAACTTAATGACGAGACAAAAAAAAATAGATTTCTTTTTATTATAGCAAAGATGATTGATCCTGTTTTAAATATTTAGCTAAATGCTTTTTAAAAGAGCTAACAACACGGTGAAAAAAAAGCGTAAGAAAGGAAAGAAATTCTTCCTTAACTTCTTGGCGAGACAAAAAAAATAGATTTCTTTTTATTATAGCGAAACTGACTGATCCTGTTTTGAATATTTAGCGAAATGCTTTAGAAAAGATCTAACAACACGGTGAAAAAAAAAGCGTAAGGAAGGAAATTCTTCCTTAACTTAATGGCGAGACAAAAAAAATAGATTTCTTTTAGATTTCTTTTTATTATAATAACGAGAAAATTTTACTCACCAGAAGTCGCTTAGAATATTCCATATCTATGTAAATGATTGCAAAAATATTGATACTAGTAGATTGAATGAACTATTCAAACTGTAGAAAATCCTAATTTGAAACTTGAATATATAAGAAAAAAAATAATTGAATAAATTGGCAGCTAAACAAGACGCGCCGGTTTTCTGACACGGATTTACCACTGGTTTTCTGACACGGAAGAGATATATACAATATATATATATATATATATATATATATATATATATATATATATATATATATATATATATATATATATATATATATATATATATATATATATATATATATATATATATATATATATATATATATATATATATATATATATATATATATATATATATATATATATATATATATATATCATAAAGTAGAAATCTAGTCTATGTAAATTATGTCAGAAAAACTTGTCCTTCATAACATATTATGCAAGGTCCTAACTAGCACAAGATGGAGCATAGTCTACTCAAAGTATAAGACTATGTGAGAGGATACTAACTCTCTTTGAAAAGGTGAAGAGCTTCTATAGAATAATGTAGAAATTGCTATGGCGGTACGCAAATAACATAGAAATTGCTAGGGCGGTACGCAAAGTATAACATTGATTACTACTTATAACAAATACTATATGTAAACAGTGGGCAAATTTCATAACTTGTGGCCCTTCCTCTGGTGGTTCTGAGGGGTCATGTCATCTCCAAAGACATATCTATTGTACCCTTCAACAATACTGAACAAAATAGCTATCTCAAAATTTTGATCAAACGACTTTCAGGAACAAAGGGCGTGGGACGGGTGCTTGTTGTCCTCCAATTTTTTGGTCACTTAAAAAGGACACTACATTTCTTAATTTTCGTTTGAACGAGCCCTCTTGTGAAATTCTAGTACCATTGGTTCGATATGATGACCCGTGGTAAAAGCATCAACAACAAATAAACACAAATCCGTGATGCTTCTTCTGACAAACACTATAAAATGTCATTTCTACATATATTAGTGTGGAACATTTCCAATAGGGTTGTCTGATATGCTGAATCTAATAGAGGGCTTTCTATGGAGACTCTTTGGCTTTTCAAGAGTGTTTTTCACCTTTTTTAAATAATCGGCTAAGTTTCTCAGGCCCACTAATGGATAACACTATACTTAAAAAATATTATATATTTGGAATCAGCACAATAAGCTAATTTTTTGGTACATCTATTGATATCAAAACTGATTAGAGATCACCAATAATCTAATTTTTTTCTTTTGCTAACTTTTCATTTTTAGTTAGTAATACTTGATAAATAGATAGATGTGTTTGCCCGACTGTTGGAAGCAGGATGCGATTTTTAACTAAGAAGGTGCCTGCTTGCCTATTATCTTGACTGTAGCATAAAAGCAAGGAGAAATAATGTCGTTTATAGATGAAAGAATACAAAATTGTAAAGAATTTCAAGAGTAGGCTATTTGCAAATAGTTGTCTGCAGGAAAGAGCAAGCAAATCCGAAAAATAATAACGTTTGTAAAAAAAATAACGTTTGTAAAAAGTTAGTAGAAAATAAGTAGTTAAGTAAATTTAGTGCTAGACAAGTAGTTTTAATACCGATTTGGTGAAAAATGAAATTTTTTTACAAAAATATGTATCCAGCGGGGAAATATTCTATTTTTTGTCATAAATTTGCAAAATATGTCCCTTATATGTCCCAAATTTTTAAAATATGTCCCTTTTTTGCCCTATTATGTCATTGTGTCCCGGCACACAGGAATATGTCCTTTGGACATAAAATATGTCCAGTTGGCAACCCTGCAACTAGCACGGGAATGACACAAGGTTTTGACGACTGGATTCATTAGTCTCGGATCTACCCTAGACTCCGGCGCCACGCCGGCGCATCGACCGAACGCCGCCAACGAGAGGCCCGGTTGACCGCCACCGAAGTCTCGCAACGTCGCCGGTGCATTCAAGCTCGGTTGAATTTGAATTAATTTTGCGGCAATTCTTTATTGCGTCAACCGCAAAGTCCGAGCTTTTCTTTTCTTGTGTGGTTAAGTGTTTCGATTTTCCTGGGCGGCTTGCCAGGGTAGAGATCAAAGGTCGACAAGTGCTGAGATTCGCTCGAAACTTGGTACACAGGTAACTACGTCAAAAAGGATCGAACGTGGGAGACAAAATGTGGGCCTTGAAGAGTTTCTTTTAGTTATTTTCCTCCGACTGATCGACTGAGATTGCGAGCCCACAGTGATAGCTTGCCGCAGGAGAGATCAAAACTCGATAAGAACTCAGATTCCCTCGAAACTTGGGACACAGGTAGCTATACCCAAAAAGGCTTCCCCCCTACTGCTTACCTCTGAAGTCTCGGCGCTAGTACGCTGCAGACTTCCATAGTCCGAAGAATCCCTAACTTTTGAAACTTTGAATAAAGCTAGCACATTGCTGCCACAAGTTTTCTTAGCTAAGGCTATGTGTCCATAACATCTCGAGTAGATCGGGGTACTTTCGTGCAGAAGTTGGGAGTGGCGTACGTCTTTCTAAATCCGTGCTACATAATTTCCTACCAAGATAGCAGCACTTTCGTACAAAGTCTGGAGAAAGGGTATTTGCCTCTATAAATCATCATTCTCATGTTTCTTGCTACATAATTTCCTACCGGATAGCAGCACTTTCGTACAAAGTCTGGAGAAAGGGTATTTGCCTCTATAAATCATCATTCTCATGTTTCTTTAGCCAATGCTTACAAACCACTGCACCGGAAGAAAAAAAAGTGGCAACCTTCTGATTGGAAAGGGGCTGGAAAGTTGGTGGTGGAATTTGTGTTGGAGGGGCTACAAACCGACTTTGCGCCTCCAGTCACAGTGGTTGAATATATTTTTATGAGTACGATTTAAACAACATACATGTCCTTTTGCCGAAATATGGCAGTGGGCTAAGAGCTTGGGGGAGTTGGAGGCGCCACCAGCCCATTTCAGTTTTGGATCCGTGCAGAATGAGAACTCTTGCGCGGCAGCAGTCCATTCAAGTGGCACCATGCCTGCTTTACCGCTAAAAAAAGTAGGGTGAAAGAAGGAGGGGGTTGAAGGAGCCCAAATTCACTTTAGCCATCCAATGATACAGTTCAAGAATTTTTGCGTAATGTTGGTTTAAAAAAGGTGTAACATACCCAGTCACGATACGCAGGACTTGCCTCAATTAAGAAGACACGGAACACGTCACAGGGGAGGAGAGAGGAATCTCAATTTGTAACTCCTAATCATGCAAATTTAAGTTCTTTCGACGGTTCCAGTTTTAAGAAGATACGATGTGTCCCTTTTTCTACTAAAATATGCCTGGGGAGTGTGTGCTAATTTCAGAAAATGGCGCCCTTGCCCTTGGGCTTGCTGACTTATGCAGCAAATCACTCTGAAGACACATTATTTTGCCTTTCAAAAATTTGAGTAAAACGGCTTTTCAAACTTTTTACGTGATGCCATGGGAGAGGGGGAGGAAGACGCAAAAAAAGTCACAGTAGGGATGCTAGACCTTAGTTTGCCCTTAAGAGGAAGGGGTATTCTTCAAAATTCAGGGGGAGGTGTACATTTTTCATTTTTTAAACATAAATACTAAAAAAAAGTTTTCCAATGAAAACACCCTCCACAAAAGGAATTTTCTCAAAATATAGGGGGTCAAAACAATCTAGAGAGGGGCGCCCCCTCCCCCAATTGACACCACTGAACATCGCAGAGGGATATTTAATGCCTTAGTTAAAAGCAATTGCTCATGTTTACGTGCCTCTTATAAATTCGCCTTAGAAACATTATGGTAGTGTCATTTGGCACCCAAAACGGTACTCTTTGGTCTCATTTCTAGAGTCGCAAGGACGGGGTGTATAATAAAGGCGTCATTGTATTCTCCATGGTCAAAAAACCTTTACCAAAGGCTTACAAACCCCTTCTCGCACACCCCCTCCCAGCCATCTTAATCAGTGAACACTAAAAAAAAACATTTAAAAAACGATGTTATTTACACATTTACATAAAAATAATTCAGATTTGTATGTAGGAATATGAGGGGTGACGAGAATACCCTTTGGACTATTTATCTATGCGACGAAGTTACACATACCTTATGTGAAACTTTAAATGAGGTTAGATGTAAAACTTGCATTTAATGGCCCAATTTAGCAAAAAATTATGTTGACTTCTTTAGTTTCATCGCCTTAGTTTCAAGCACTTTAATTTCAAGTTAGAAAAAGATCTATTTGTAAGGTTTGGCAGGATATAGTTTAAAAATAAAAAGAACAAAAATCAATTTTAAAAGACTGCGCTGCTCTCACAGAAGTAAAGAGCAAGATTGGAAATTAGAAAGAACAAAAATTACTGCTTCGCAGATTACGCGAGATATACATATCTATCAAACTAGCTCAATTAATAAACTGATTCGCTCTACTGAAAACTGTGCCTGTTATTTTTTTTTATAAAAATTATAATTGTATACTAAAGGTTATCAATATCATGGCCGGTAAAAAAAAACTATCGAAAGTCATTTAAATTAGTTTTTTTTTGTGGCTAAATATGGAGAACATCCAGTTCTTTGGGGTTGGTTTTGTGATTTTAATAAAGCGCTAGTTTGTAGAAATCTGCAGATATTGGAAAATACCACGAGTGAGTTTATTTGAGCTAGTTTGGTAGACATACCCTGCGTAATCTGCGATGCAACAATTTTTGTCCCTTTTAAGTTTCAACTTTGCTCTTTGTTTCTGTAGAAAATACTATTTTCTAAAATTAATTTTTGCTAGTTTTACAAACATATGTAATCGACCTTACTAAAATGTTACTACTACTACTGCTAACAACTCGCCGCAGCACCAAGCCACCTCAGGCCTACGCAACCACGCATGCTCCTCCTTCAGAATCTATTCAAAGCCTCCATTTTTACACCCTCCCAGGAAGTTCCCATTTCCCTTAAATCTTTCTTTGCAACAGTTTTATCTTTGGTCCAGTTAAATCTTTGGGCCCGAAAGTTTTCCAAAAATTTACCATATTTTTGCGAATTGTCCACTATGTTTTGTTTGATTCACCTTTTTAGAGGAGAAGCTCCCGAGGCACAGCTCCCCCTTCAAATCATAGGATTCTTTTAAATTGTTATATAATTTGGTTTCGTTTTCATATGATTCACTTATTTTGGCAATCCCCCCTTTTTTTGCTGGTTTCATGAACATGCTTTTTCAAAATTCGATCGTTACATACGTATCTGTAAAAAGGGTAGCCTAAAATTATTATATTCTAAACAGTAATAAATTACCCATAGCATAATACGTGCAACAATGATGTGCAAAACAAGGCTTCAGAGTAGCCTACTGCCCGCAGAAACAGTCCCGCCCCTCCCCAAGGTTGGTCTGAAGCAGCAGAAGTAAAAATGTAGACATTGGGGTGAAACTGAACTGATGGAGTGAAACTTTATAGAATGGATCCACAACCTAAATCATGTGCCAATACGGTTGCCCTTTATGAGTGTTTACAATAAAATTCTAGTTTAGGGGCATCAAGGAATGAAGCCCCTAAAGTAGAATTTCATTGTATTTACCTCTATCTGGTGTCCCTCCAAAGGGCAGTGCTTAATAAACTTCAACAAGCTTTGTGTTAGAAAAAAAAAATTTTAAATGTGTTTGAAAACTGAGATTTGTAAAAATGTTTCTTAAACTTAAAAGCAAAAGCCCTAGACATCATGGCTAAAAATCACATTCGAATCGTTGGAGAAAGAAAGCGAAAGAAAGAGAGGGAGATGAATGTATTTCAAAATTTAGACTCGAACCAGAATTAAGAAAAATATTATTTTTCTAAAGTTAGGCCAAGACGCAGGGACAAAAAGTTGCTTTTCAAAATCTAGGTGGTGGCAATTTTGTTTCTTTTCAATTTTCTTAGTGATTGTAAACATCATTTTAATAATGTTTTTCGAAGAAAATACCAAAACCTCCGCATTTTTTTAGGGGGGGGGGGAGTACTCTTCAAATTACAAAACAAGGTTACAAAGACTATGGAAAGATACGTGAATTTTTAGGATAACTTTTGGTACTTTTGTAGAAAGCGGTAAGCGTGCGACAATTGCATTGAAGATATGATAGGATAAAACCCGGTGTATAAAGATAGGCATTACAAAGGGTTTCTCACTCCAGGAACTGTATTTAAACTTTAGTTTTTTGGGGTTTAGGGGGACTAACAGATACCTAAGTTGGGCTGAATAGGTTAGGTTACTTATTTAATATATGCTACGCTTTACCCCTTCCCCTAATGTGCAAATATATAGCCCAAATTTGTTTCGGGACTATTATATTTGCATCACATTTTGTTTTATTTCATTAGCGTTAACGAAACTTCACTTTTCGTGCGCTTACCGATTTCTACAAAAGTATCTAACTTTCAGCTTCATGTTTCAGTTAGCAACAAAGAAAAAAAAAATAGAACAAAAACAATTTTTCCTCGCCAGACAGTTTAAAAAAACAAAAAACCGCATTTATATACTTTGGTTTACTATGGGCTGTTTTGAGCCATTTTAAGGGCTCGACATAGAGTTTGCCCCAGAAGCGAATATTGAATTCGGAAAGAGCAATAAAAAAAGCATAATGTGGAAAATTAACGGTAAATTTTTCGTTATTCATATTATTGACTTATGAATAAAGTAAACATACCACTCGATGCCCTTTTTTATGCTCTTTCCAAATATAATAATAATCATTTTTGTCGGAAATGAATTTTACCCTCCCCCACCCCTAGCCTATATATATAAATTCGGGGTATATAGTTGCACATTAGGGGGGTGGGGGAAATTTTAAACTTACCTCTCATTTACATCAGAAATAAAATTTACCCCCATCCCCCTAATGTGCGAACATATACCCTGAATTGCAGGGGCTTCGTTTGGGGGTGGCAAGGTGGGGGGGGGGGGCAGTTGCCCCTCCAATAATGTGAAGAAAAAAACTATTATACATCCCATGCCCTTTGACCATCTGGATATGGACCATTCTTGCCCCCCCCCAATAAAAATGCTGGAGATTCGCCCCTGCTGAATTGGTATGTATAGGGGCAGGAGGTAAAATTAATTTCTGACAAAAAATTATTATTATATTTGGAAAGAGCATTAAAAAGGCATAGAGTGGTATGTTTACTTTATTCATAAGTCAATAATATGAATAACGAAAAATTTTCCAAATTAACTTTCTTTCTGGGTAAATTATGTGGATATGTAAAAATTTACCATTTTAGCCTAGTTCGAAAACTTACTTCTGCTCGGCTTTTCAAAGTACTTCTTTTAGGCCGCAGTAGTACATCCTTAAAATCCAATTTTATATCGTTATCAATCCTAGGCATCTTCTTGATTAAAAATGATCACAATCCTTTTCAACTTTACTTTTTTCCCAATCCTCTACCTCAAGTTAGTCTTTACTTTTCGGTTGTCTCTAAGCGTATGAAAGTTTTCGCTGTCTCAGTCTCGGTCTTTGGAAAAGACCTCTGGATATTTTTCTCTGGGCTGGATTATTTGATATGCATTAAAACTCAACGATTCTTAAACGCCATCTAGAAAAAACTAAGGAAGGTCTGTATTTATTTGAACTAGTTGCGATAATCAACATTGCGTTCAATAAGCTTTTTGCAGTTTAATTTTGAAATTTTTAACATTCAGTACCCAATTACAATTATTAAATTGCTCTCAAAATCACTTATTGAATCCTATTACGATTAATTATTAGCTTATTGTGTTTTAGAGCTCAAGAACCTGCGACTCGCTCCTTAGCAAAAATTAAATTAAAAAAACAAGTTTTTTTTTTTAACTGAAAGTAAGGAGCGACATGAAAACTTAAAACCAACAGAAATTATTCCGTATATGAAAGGGCTGTCCCCTCCTCAACGCCCCACTCTTTACGCTAAATTTTTGTATTGTTTTAAAAGTAGAGTTGTGAGAAAGAGTCAAACTTTAGCGTAAAGAGTGGGGCGTTGAGGAGGGGACAGCCCCTCTCGTATACGGAATAATTTCTAAGTTTTAATTTCACTTCTTACTATCAGTTGAAAAAAAAAACTTATTTTTATATTTAATTTCTGAATGTTTTTGAATTAATGCAGATTTTGAAGATTTCTCACCGTACATGAAAAATCGAAACCAAATTTGCATATTAATTTTACTTTCTTTAAACTAATAATAACCTTATAATAGCCTAAATTTGACTTTTGTTCCAGTTATTTAAGAATAACTCTTGAATCACAAAGGCTGTTTAAATTTCAATTGAAAAAACTTGTTTTTTTTTTTATTTCTGATAGTTTTTTAAATAATGCTGGGAAATCCGGCACCCCCTTCATGGAAAATTCCTTTCCCCATGAAAAATCCCTCCATGGAAAGATCTTCCCACGTAACCTTCTCACCCAGGCCCCACCAGAAAAAATCCCCTCCCCCCTGAAAACGTCTGTATATTTCCCAATAACTACTATACGTAAACAATGGACAAGTACACAACTTGAAGCTCTTCCTTTGGGGGCTGTGGGGGATTAAGTCATCCTCAAAGACATATTTATTAGATTTTTTGAATATTTTGAACAAAATGGCTATGTCAAAATTTTGATCTGGCGACTTTGGGAAAAAAATGAACATGGGAGGGGGCCTAGTTGCCTTCCAATTTTTTTTTGTCACTCAAAAAGGCTACTAAAACTTTTAGTTTCCGTTCAAAGGAGTCTTCTTGCGATATTCTAGGACCAATGGATCAATACAATCACCCCTGGGGGAAAAAACGAAAAAACAAATAAGCACGCATCCATAATCTTTCTTCTGGCAAAAATTACTCAACATTTATTTAGATAGGAGCTTAAAACTTCTACAGTAGGGTTCTCAGATACGCTGAATCTGACGGTGTGATTTTCATTAAGATCTGATTCTTTTGATGTATCTATTGGTATCAAATTTCCGTTTTTTAGAGTTTCGGCTACTATTGAGCAGGGTCGCTCCTTACTTACAGTTCGTTACCACGAACTGTTTGATCAAATTAAATGCAGAAACTGTCATAGCAAAGACCACATTAGCGACGATGAAAATTGTTCAAGGTATGTAGAAAGCCTTGAAATTTGTCAAGTCTCTTCAAAGAATCAATTTGCTTGGAGAAAAACAAAAATGACATATGATGCTGAAATACCTACAATTATCGAAAATAGCAACAAAACAGAACCGCAGCTGTGCAAATCCAGAGATTGTTAAACCTCCTTATGCGTACAGTAAAATTAGCATCAAAAGTAAATGTAAATGAACACTTGAAGATTGAAGAAACTAAAATAACTGCAGAAAAAATGCTCCCCGGCAGTGACGGGACTAGGGGGACAAGAGGGGAGGCTGTCTTTGAGCGCAGGCTCTAAGAGGGTGCCAAACTGAGTTTTTTTTTTTCCTTACTTGTAATGTGGTAATGATAGCGTGTGTGTATGGGGGGAGGGTAAAAGTCAACATTGTCCATGGCGCTAGTTGTCCTCCAATCCTTTAGGTCACTTGAAAAGATCACTGGAAATTCTAATTTCCGTTCGAATGACTCTTCTGATCTTCTAAGACCCTTGGTTCGATACAATCACCCCTATGAAAAAATAAACGGACATCCCTGATATTACTTCTAGCAAAAAACACAAAATTCCATATCTTTGCAGATGATAGCTTAAAACCTCTATAGTAGATTTCTCTGATATGCTTAACCTGATGGGAAGATTTTTATTAAGATTCATTAACTTTTTGGAGGTGTTTCGCCCCTTTCTTGAAATCATGCAAATATTCTCAGGCTTGTAACTTCTGATGGGTAACATTAAACTTAATGAATTTATACATTTAGAACTAAGATAAAAGCCCATGTCTTTCGTATCTATTGATATCAAAATTCTGTTTTTTAGCTTTGGTTACTATTGGGACGAGTCGCTCATTGCTTACGTGTTAGTTAAAATAGGTCAGTACAGAATATTACAAGTTTTATCTATGAAACATCATATTTGACATTGGTAAGAAACATATATGAATATTCCAAGAAATTATTCCCCTATTATTGACCTAACATTTACATCCTGTCAAATCATGCAAAAGGCTGAATTTAAAATAAAAGGCAATCTAAACATGGAAGTTTACGCAAATTAATATAAATGCGATTTGACCTACTGCCCTAAAAGAAAATGAATAAAGGTAGAAATAGAAAGTTCAACAAATTCCAAATTACTAATATACTCGTATGTAAAAAGTTAGAAGACTAAAACTAAAATTCCATAAAACAGATACAAATCGTTTATGTCATTAATGAAAACTACTATCGAGAAAGTAAGTACAACTTGTCAAATAAAGATGGGACAGGTGCTGTTACAGGGTTGGAACGAGGAAATCCAGGTAATAGTGCAAGAGAGAAGAAGGACCAAGAGACACTTGCAGCGTTAGTTTAAGTGGGCATTTACGCGGGCTTAGTCGTAATCAGGGTTGTCACAGCTAGTGATCTTTTCCTATATCCAGTGATTTTTTATGTTGTTAAGCGGTTTTTTTGAAATTAGTGATTGATAGTGTTTTTGTTTCTAAAACCAGTGATTCTTCACTAAATGTTGGTATTTTTCGAGGTATAGCATTCAGATGCAAAATTCAATCGAATAAATCGTACAAAAAGCCGTTTAATAAAAAACAAACGCAAAATAGTGACTCACTATAATTCCTGATATGTTCCAGATTAGTATTTATGCAAATATACCGCCTTTGAAACTTCCAATTTCCCACCATATGTTGATATTAAACAGTTCTTGGTAACTAACTGTAAGTAAGGATTGGCCCGGCTCAATAGTAACAGAAACTCTAAAAATGAAATTATAACACCAACAGATGCATAAAAAAAACCTGATTTTTATGCTGATTTCACACATATAAGTTTCATAAATTTTAGTCTTGCCCATCAAAAGTTACGTTCAGCATAGTAAAAAAATCTAATTACTATGTCTTTGAGGATGACTTAATCCCCCACAGTCCCCGGGGGAAGGGCTGCAAGTTATGAACTTTGCACATTGTTTACATACAGTATACGCTATTGGGAAGTATACAGACGTTTTCAGGGTATATTTCTTCTGGTGGGGGTGGGGGAGGGGGTGACGTCGGAGGATCTTTCTATGGAGAAATTTTTCATGGGGAAAGAGAATTTTCCATGAAGGGGGCACTGGATTTCCCAGCATTATTTAAAAAAACGATAAGAAATTAAATAAAATAAACAAGTTTTTCCAACTGAAAGTAATTAGCAACATTCAAACTTAAAACGAACAGAGATTGTTACATATATGAGGGGTTCGCCCCCGCGTCAATAGCTTGCTCATTACGCTAAATTTATTTTCAGTACGTAACTTTGGTTCTTGGGTGTGTTCCATATAATTAACAAGTACCTCTTTTTTTTATTAAAGAAGCAATAAGTCCAATGTTCATCGAAATTTGGGAAGGGTGGGATAAATTTTTTCCATGAAAATATAAAAAGGCCATGTTCAAAATTGTCGGTGGTGTCCAAGTAATTATATCAGCTCAACTAGAATACAAAGAAAATTTCTATATTCTTTGAAAAAAAAACCGAGGTTTGGAATCGACAAGGAAAAAAATTAAAAGGAAAAAGCAAATATTTCGATTAGATGACCGATAACCAATTTTCGGTGATCAGGGTATAAGCCAATGATACCAATTCCGGAAAATACAGAGAGGAAGCATTTATTTTGTTTTATTTTCTGCATAAAGATGCAAACAAGGCATTTTTCAAAATTTCAAGGGTAATTTTGATTGAGAAAAAAGCAAAACGTCAATCTAAAGCTATTTTTCCATATCTAGGGGGGGGGGGGTAATTTGCCCCCTACTTGTATGTGCGCCTATATAGAACATGGCAAAGAAACAAAACAATTAATAATTACAAATATAAAGAGTATTGTAATTCTAGTGATTTCTATACAATAATCTAGCGATTTGTATGTTAATTTAGTGATTTATTTTACAAGAATCTAGTGATTTTTTTTATCATTAGGTAGCCACCCTGGTCGCAATTGTAGTCGTGACTATGACTACAACTTGGCAAAAACTTCTGGTTCACACGGGTCTCAGAGTCTCTGTCCAAGGCATAATAATAGTTCAATTTGGATCAGCTAACCAGCAATTTAAGCCTAGGTTTCAACCAATTACATCGAAGATCAATGGCAAGAGATTTGACAGGAATGAAGGGTGAGCAAGTGGTATAGATATGGAATGGCATAAGAGTTTATTTGGTACTCCTGCATTATACGGGCACTGCGAAGAAGTCAAGTTTGGCTAATGCTATATACTGTATGAGATAACGAGAGACGAAACCCGCCAAACGGGTATTTCAATACAGAAATGGAATGCAAAGCGTTGGGTCTCAATAAGTTTACAATATTTAAACGAATATTTTTTGGGGTTTAGGAAGGGGGAAACGTACCTAGGTTAGGTTACATATTTAATATATGGTATTCTTTTCCCCCCACCCCCCTAATGTGCAAATATATAGCCCAAGTTTTGTATAAACTATTATATATTCCTCCTATTTTATTTTATTTCATTATCATTAACAAAACTTGACTTCTTCGCAGTGCCCGCATAATGCAGGAGTGCCGTTTATTTTCATGAAGAACTTATTGTGCATGGTTTCTGTATAATAAGACAGAGAAAAATTACAAGAATACTACGATGAAGCAAAATACATTGAAGTGATCGGGAGGTTACTTGATCAAAAGTAACATCCAGTCCTTTATTAGATGCATCTACAAATACAACTTCGGATGCTTGCTTAGTAAAGCCAAAACAGATGGTATCAGTGAAAGCCAATGCTGGCATAACCCATTTTCAGAATTGTATAAAAGTGATATCATTTCACTTGTTGATAGATCTCTGTCAAATTTCTTGCCACTAATCTTTGATGTAATTGGTTAAAACCTAGTCTAAAGTACGATGCTCGCACAATGTATTTTTTTTTTTTTTTTTTTTTTTTTTAGACCAGGGCACTTCGTATAGAATAGGGTGTCGTAAGAACTTCAAAGGGTACTCATTCAAATAGAAATGGAAGGTTCTAGTGCCCTTTTAATGGTCAAAAGTGATTGGAGGGCAACCCCCCAAACCAATCGTTTCCACAAACACATTCAATTAAAATTTTGAGATAGTATCTTTGTTCAGCATAGTTGACAGGTCTAGTAGTTATGTCTATGGGGATGACAACCTCTCTTCCATGACCCTCAGGGCAATTACTATAAGTTATAATAGTTGCCCATTATTAATATATAAATTTTATATGGAAGGGGTGGTTGTATAAACTCCGGAAGGCGTTCAGACAATTGAAAATAAGAAGTTCTAATGCCCTTTTTAAGAGTCAAAGTGATCGAAGGGCAACTAGCCCCCCCCCTTCCTCTTCTGCGCAAATACATCCGATCAAAATTCTTAGATAACCTTTTTGTTCAAAATAGTCTAAAGACTATGGGGGCTTGTAGAAACAAACCCCCAGAGACCGGGGGCAAGGGTTGTAAGTTATACCCTAGGGGCATATAAGCTTTTTAATGGAAGGGATGGTCCTAAAAATTTTATAGGAGACTCATTTGGTTGAAAATTAAAAGTTCTAGTGCACTTTTAAGAGTCCAAAGTGATGAAGCGCAACCAATCCCCCCCCCCAACGCTCTCTTTTCCGCAAACACATCTGATCAAAATTATGAAATCGCTCTTTTGTTCAAAATAGTCCAAAGAAAATATAAAAATGCCTCCAGGTTTGACACAACCTCCCAGAGCCCTGAAGCAAGGGCTATAAGTTATACCCTTGGGGCACATAAGATTTTTTATTTCGGTTTGAAGTTTTTTTTTAATTGTGTTTTAATTGGTTCTATTTGGGACTCATTTGATTGGAAATTAGAAGATATAGTGCCCTTTTTAAGAACCAATAGTGATTTGAGGGCAACTCAAATCATGTACCGCAAGGTAGACTTTTGATAATGTACCGCAAGATATTTGATAAGTTCAGGCAATTTCATTTGAATTGCCATTCAGGCAATTTCAGGCAATTTGATAATTTCAGGATATTTGATAATTGGGTTTCATTTATTTATCGATTTTGATTTGTGGTAGTTTCACGCTTCGTAGATTATTTGATTTTATTTTTGCTCATTTTTTGTTTGATGGAGTTCTTTACTTTTCTTTGAAAAATTTATTTTGTGGAAGAAGTTTTTTTTAGTTAATTTCTGTTCGTTTTATATTGACATAGTCTTTTTAGGGAAAAAGAAAATAATACTTTAAATCTTTTTGTTTTTTTAAGAAATTTATAGTTTGGCCTGCTATTTGTGTGCTGAAGAAAAACTTTCAGCAATTTTTAACAACATACACCCTTTTAAAAATCTGGACACAAATAGTAGCGTTTAATTTAGTTTCATATCTCCCTCTAGTTGACCTGAAATGAAAAAATTTATACCATTCGCAAAAAAATCTGTTTACTTTCTTTTATAGCTTCGATACAATTACGCTATTTTGATTTGGTTAAATTTTAAGGGCAGAAGTAACCCCGAAAGTTTGAACATAATACCCTCAATCGTTCTTGGGATACTGCTGAGATGTCTTATTGGCAGTTAGCATTAACATAGTGCATGTTGATTTAATCTTAACGCAGCGTTTAGTTTTTAAACATAAAGGGAAATGGAAGGGTGGGCGTGCGAGGGGGATTAGTTTCCCTCCAATCACTTTCGACTATTAAAAAGAACATCAGCCCTTTCTATTATCAATCGAATGAACCTTTTTCGAAGTTCCTACGACAACTCCTTCGATACGAAGTGCCCTGGTCTAAACAACAACAACAAAAAAATAATACATTATACCCGCATCGATATTTTCTATAAAAATATCAAGCCTTCCAATCACTTTTGACTATTAAAAAGGTCACTAGGCCTTTCGATTTCCAATCGAATGAGCCCTTTTTAAGTTTCTACGACAACGCTTTCTATAAACACATTATATGCCCCCAGGTTATAAATTACAACCCTTAACCTAAGGGCTGTGAGGGTGGTTGTCATCCTTTAAGACCTAATTGGATTTGAGGAAGACTCAAATTTATTCTCTTATAGGTGCGACGCCGGGGACTAGTGGTAATTGTAATAGAAGTGGTAGCATACAAATATTAAACCTTATAATAGAAACCTTATATGCCCCCAGGGCATAGCTTAAAACCCTAGTCTTGAAAGATTTTTTTTTTTTGGGGGGGGGGGTGTCATCCTCAAAGACCTAATTTTCAGAACTTGAAACAACGTTAAACAAAATGGCCATCTCAAAAATTCTGATTCAATGTGTTTGGGGAAATGGTAAGTGTGAGAGGGGGATTAGTTGCCCTTCAATCACTTTCGACTATTAAAAAGGGCACTAGCCCTTTCAATTTCAAATCAAATGAGCCTTTTTGAAGTTTCTACGACAAAAGTTTGCATAAAAGCCTTATATGCTCCCAGGGTATAACTTATCACCTTTACCCTGAGTTTTGTGGGGGGGGGGGGGTAGAGTTGTCATCGTCAAAGACATAGTTTCAAGAACTTTCAACTACGTTGAACAAAATGGCTATCTCAAAATTTTGTTTGGATGTGTTTGGGGGAAAGGTGGCCGTGAGAGGGGGGTTAGTTGCCCTCCAATAGCTTCCGACTATTAAAAAAGGCATTAGCCCTTTTATCCAATCGAAGAAGCCTTTTTTGAAGTTTCTACGACAACACTTTCTATAAAAACCTTATACGCCCCCAAGGCATAACTTACAACCCTTGCCCTGAGGGCCGTGGGGGAGTGTACTCTTCAAAAACATAATTTCTATCTGGAAATCAACTACGCTGAACAAAATGGCTATCTCAAAATTTTGATTGGGTGTGTGTGGGGAAATGGTGGTTGTGGAAGGCGTGTTAGCTGCCTTCCAATCACTTCCGACTATTAAAAAGGGCACTAGCCAATCCAATTTCCAATTGAGTGAGCCCTTTTCGAAGTTTCTGCGACATTTCCTTCGATACGAAGTGCCCTGGTATGAAAAAAAAATAATACATTGTGCCAACATCGTTCTTTACTTAGGCAGCGCGATTGCGCTGCCTATGAATATGTCAAGCCTTCCAATCACTTTCGACTATTAAAAACGGCACTAGGTCTTTCGATTTCCAATCGAATGAGCCCTTTTTGAAACGATAACACTTTCTTTAAACACCTTTTATGCCCCCAGGGCATAAATTACAACCCTTACCCTAAGCAAATAATTTCTTAGACCAAACTATTTATTTATATTTATATTTATTTATATTTTATATATTTATTTATATTTATTTATATATTTCCCTATATATTCATATTTTTCTTTTGTTTGTTTAGTATGTTTTTTATGTTGATGTAAGATTTTTTTTTTTCCGTTGAGAAAGGCTCCCGGATGTGGGGCCGAAATATTCGGAGTATTTTGTTTAATTAAGTGTTTTGTATTCTCTGCTTTATTGAATTAAAACCCGTTTTTCTTGTTTGGTTCCTTACCCTAAGGGCTGTTAGGGTGGTTGTCATCCTGTAAGACCTAATTTCCAGAACTTTCAACTACTTTAAACAAAATTACTATCTCAAAATTTTGATTGGATGTGTTTGGGGAAATGGTGGGCGTAAGAGCCCACCCTCTAATCACTTTCAACTATTAAAAAGGGCACTAGCCCTTTCAATTTCCAATCAAATGAGCCCTTTTGAATTTCCTACGACAACACTTTCAATAAGAACCTTATATGCCCCCCAAGCATAACTTACAACCCTTGCCCTGAGGGCTGGGGGAGTTGTCATTTTCAAAGACCTAATTTCTAGAACTTTCTACTACGTTGAACAAAATTGCTATCTGAAAATTTTGATTGGATGTGTTTGGAGGAATGGTGGGCTTAAGAGTTACCTTCCAATCACTTTCGACTATTAAAAAGGGCGCTAGCCCTCTCAATTTCCAATTGAATGAGCCCCTTTTGAAGTTTTACGAAAACTCTATCTATAAAAACCTTAGATACACACAGGGCATAACTTAAAGCCTTTGCTCTGGGGGGTTTGTCATCCTTAAATACATAATTTCCGAGAGGGGGGTTACTTACTCTCCACTCACTTTCGACTAATAAAAAGGGCAATTTCAATTTTCAATCAAATTAACCCTTTTTGAAATTTCTACAATAACTTTCAATATAAACCTTATATACCCCAGGGAATAACTTACAACCCTTGCACTGAGGGAGTTATCATCCTAAAAGACCTAATTTCCAGAACTTTCAACTACGTTGAATAAAATAGATATCTCAGAATTTTGATTGGATAAGATTTAAATGGTGGGCGTGAGAGGGGGGTTAGTTGCCTTCAAATCACTTTCGACTATTAAAAAGGGCACTAGCCCTTTGAATTTCCAAAGATTTCAATAAAAACATTATGCCAAAAGGGCATAACGTATAACCCTTGCCCTGATGACTGTGGGGGGAGTGTCCTGCTCAAAGGTATAAATTCCTGAATTTTAAACTGCGTGGAACAAAATGGCTATCTCAAAATTTCGATTGGATGTGTTGGGAGAAATGGTGGTCGTGGGAAGGGTTCTAGTTGCCTTCCAATTACTTTCAACTGTTAAAAACTGCACTAGCCATTTAAACTTCCAACCAAATGAGCCCTTTTTGAAGTTTCTACGAAAACGCTTTCTATAAAAACTTTATATGCCCCCCAGGGCATAACTTACAACCCTTGCCCTGAGGGCTGTGGGGGAATGTCCTCATCGAAAACATAATTTCTATCTGAAAATTAACTACACTGAAAGTAGTATGTTAACTTATACTTTGCGTACAGCACTAGGAATTGCCATGCTATTTGCGTACAGCACTAGGACCATACTATTTGCTTAATGCTCTACACCTTTTCAAAGAGAGTGAATATCCTCTCACATGGGCTTATACTTCTACGAGACATATAGGAAAACATTTCTACAAGACATCACACCTTTTCAAAGAGAATATTCTAGCTATGGAATCCGGTTAATAACCTGTAGCTGAAAGGTATCTGAGATCTCGCCCCAGTATCGCATACACTATTAGAGATATCAAAATGATATCTCATTTGCATTAAGCTAACTCAATTTGCAAAAAGATATTCCATTTGCGCAACTCTGCTCTGATTGAATTGTCGCCGACAATGAGTCGAAAATTACATGTAACCACTGCTAAGCCTTTTGTTATTGCTAGAGGTTTACCCAATTCACTTCTTAGGGTTAATTGGCAGAGTTCCAAATGCGAACATTTTGATAAGCAGACAGGTTTTTTTTGTTATTAATAAGAATTTCATAAGAATGTACGTTGGGACACCACAATCAGAATTGTTTGATTGACAGTTAAAAAGGGGTAATGAGATTTGCGAATTGGAGTGTAGGATTTGCGAATTTGATTCTATTAAGGATTGACTTGAAATAAACAGTTTTAACAAGAAATGGCTGAAAAGTGTTTTGGAGGAGATGGGGTGATTTTGTACTGTATAATACACAAGTGATGTTTTGGACAGTGTTGTCAATTTAAAATAGTTTAGAAATAAAAAAAATTAACAAGGAATGGCTAAAAAGTGTTTTGAGGGAGATGGGTTGATTGTGTACTGTATAATACACAAGTGAAGTTTCGACAGTGTTGTTGCTTGCCTGTATAGGAATTCCCATGTTACTTGCTTGCCTGTATAAGACCATGCTATTCTATGACCAAATTACACTTCCTTCAAGATTATTGACCCGGACATTTAACCCTTTTATCCAAGCCTGAATTAGTGATTGGGATTTGAATAAAAACTGGAAGACATTTCTACCGGTCCTAACCATTCCAAACGAGCGAGAATTCCCCACCTGATCCTAAAAATTGCAAAAAAGATATCAATTGAGAAAGATATCAAAGATATCAATATCAATGGAATTATACAAAACCTACCAGACAGCTTTCTTGGCTAATCAGACAGGTTTCTGGGCCAACCAGACAGGTTTCTGGGCCAACCAGACAGGTTTCTGGGCTAATAGGTGTATTGTTATTTGCTTGCCTGTATAGGAATTATCATGTTATTTGCTTGCAGCTATAGGACCAAGCTATTTGCTTGCCTGTATAGGAATTCCCATGTTATTTGCCTGCCTGTATAGGACCATGTTATTCTACAAGACGGAAATACTTTGCTTGAAGATATAGGAATTCCTGTATTACTCTACGAGACATAACGTATGGTGGGATGAATATTGTAGCTATGGAATCCGGTTAATAACCTGTAGCTTAAAGGTATCTGAGATCTCGTCCAGTATCGCATACACTATTAAAGATATCAAAATGATATCTCATTTTCATTAAGCTAACTCAATTTGCGAAAAGGTATTCCATTTGCACAACTCTGCCCTGAATGTTCTTAATGAGGATTTGAATAATAGAGATAAAACCAAGATGAGATTAACAGGTGATGTCAAGGTTGATTGATTTGTCACGAAAGGGAAATAATTTGTTGTTTCTAAGGGGAATTATTGATTCAAGAAAGGGGAATTAATTTGTTGTTTCTAAGGGGAATTATTGATTCACGAAAGGGGAATTAATATGTTGTTTCCAAGGAGAATTGTTTCCGGGTGAAGTTTGCAAATGTGCATTAACGGTGGGGAAGAGATATTTCAATCTTAGAGATGAAGAGATTAACGCGGGAAAGGGTTTCTTAGGAATTCAAATGTGACAGCGCAGGGATGCCAAAACAAAGGGAACACGCAGAAATTACGTTTAGGGGTTATTTGGGCGAAACTGTTTTTAGACATTTTAGGGAATTATTTCGGCGAAACAGTTAGAGACATTTTAAAAGATGATTAAAGAAGATGTTTTAGAAGAGGATTTGAGGGTGAAACTTTGTGGTCGTTATAATACACAAGTTGTATTTGAACAGTGTCGTGAGGTCCCCTACCCCAGCCCCAAAGGGTCCTCCTACCCCAACCCCAAAGGGTCCTCCTACCCCAACCCCAAAGCCCCCCCTCCCCCAACTTTTTTGCCCCCTTTTTAATTTGCGCATTTTGAGACAAAAGGACCCCATCCCCCCAACTTATGGCTCCCCCTCCCACCATTAGTGTTTTTCAGGATTTACCTTGTCACAGTTGCATTCTCTTAATTTTTCAAAGTTTATTTTGGATTTCTTTCGATGAAATGCAAAAGTTGGAATATTTCAGTAGTGTTTTGATGTGCTTTACCTTGTCACAGTTACATTCTCTTGATTTTTCAAAGTTCTTTTTGAATTTCATTCGTTTAAATGCAAGAGTTGGAATATTTAAGTACTGTTTTGTCGTGGTTTACCTTGTCACAGTTACATTCTCTTGATTTTTAAAAGTTACTTTCGAATTTCTTTCATTGAAATGCAAGAGTTGGAATATTTCAGTAGTGTTTTGTCGTGATTTACCTTATCACAGTTACATTTTCTTAATTTTTCATAGTTCATTTTGAATTTCTTTCAATGAAATGCAAGAGTTGGAATATTTCAGTAGTGTTTTTTCGTGGTTTAGCTTGTCAAAGTTACATTCTCTTGATCTTTCAAAGTTCACTTTGGTTTTATTTCATTGAAATGCAAGAGTTGAAATATTTCAGTAGTGTTCTGTCGTGGTTTACCTTGTAACAGATATATTCTCTTGATTTTTCGATAGTTCATTTCGAATTTCTTTCATTGAAATGCAAGAGTTGGAATATTTCAGTAGTGTTTTGTTGTGCTTTACCTTGTCACAGTTACATTCTCTTGATCTTTCAAAGTTCACTTTGGTTTTATTTCATTGAAATGCAAGAGTTGGAATATTTCAGTAGTGTTTTGTCGTGGTTTGTCTTGTCACAGAATGGTTTACCATATCACAGTTACATTCTCTTGATTTTTCAAAGTTCTTTTTGAATTTCTTTCGTTGAAATGCAAGAGTTGGAATATTTCAGTAGTGTTTTGTTGCGGTTTACCATGTCACAGTTACATTCTCTTAATTTTTCAAAATTCATATTGAATTTCTATCATTGAAATGCAAGAGTTGGATTATTTCAGTAGTGTTTTGTTGTGGTTTACCTTATCACAGTTACATTCTCTTAATTTTTCAAAGTTCAATTTGAATTTTTTTCCTGGAAATGCAAGAGTTGGAATATTTCAATAGTGTTATGTCGTGGTTTACATTGTCACAGTTATATTTTCTTGATTTTTCAAAGTTCATTTTGAATTTCTTTAATCGAAATGCAAGAGTTGGAATATTTTAGTAATATTTGGTTATGGTTTAACTTCTGACAGTTAAATTCTATAGATTTTTTCAAAGTTCATTTCGAATTTCTTTCATTGAAAAGCAAGAGTTGGAATATTTCAGTTGTGTTATGTCTTGGTTTAAATTGTCATAGTTACATTCTCTTGATATTTAAAAGTTCAGTTTTGTTTTATTTCATTGAAATGCAAGAGTTGGAATATTTCAGTAGTGTTTTGTCGTGGTTTACCTTTTCACAGATACATTCTCTTGATTTTTCAAAGTTCAATTCGAATTTCTTTTATTGAAATGCGAGAGTCGGAATATTTCAATTGTGTGTTGTTGTGGTTTACCTTAAAACAGTTACATTATCTTTATTTTTCAAAGTTCATTTTGGATTTCTTTCCTGGAAATGCAAGAGTTGGAATATATCAATAGTGTTATGTCCTGGTTTACCTTGTCACAGTTACATTTTCTTGATTTTTCAAAGTTCATTTTGACTTTCTTTCATTGAAATGCAAGAGTTGGAATATTTCAGTAGTATTTTGTTATGGTTTACCTTGTCAGAGTTACATTTTCTTGATTTTTCAAAGTTCATTTCGAATTTCTTTCATTGAAATGCAAGAGTTGGAATATTTCAGTAGCGTTCTGTCGTGGTTTACCTTGTCACAGTTACATTCTATTGATTTTTCAAAGTTCATTTTGGTTTTCTTTCATTGAAATGCAAGAGTTGGAATATTTCAGTAGTGTTCTATCATGGTATACCTTGTCACAGATACATTCTTTTTATTTTCAAATTTCAATTTGAATTTCTTTTATTGAAATGCAAGAGTCGGAATATTTCAGTTGTGTGTTGTTGTGGTTTACCATGTCACACTTACATTCTATTAATTTTTCAAAGATTATTTGGATTTCTTTCTATGAAGTGCAAGAGTTGCAATTTTTCAATAGTGTTTTGTTGTGATTTACCTAGTCACAGTTACATTATTTTAATTTTTCAAAGTTCATTTTGGATTTTTTTCGTTGAAATGCAATAGTTGGAATATTTCAGTAGTGTTTTGTTGTGGTTTACCTTATCACAGTTACATTTTCTTGATTTTTCAAAGTTTATTTTGAATTTCTATCGTTGAAATGCAAGAGTTGGAATGTTTAAGTAGTATTCTGTCGCGGTTTACCTTGTCACAGTTACATTCTCTTGATTTTTCAAAGTTCATTTGAATTTCTTTCATTGAAATGCAAGATTTGGAATATTCCAGTAGTGTTTTGTCGTAGTTTACCATGTCACTGTTACATTGTCTTGATTTTTCTATGTTCATTTTGAATTTCTTTCTATGAAATGCAAGAGTTGGAATATTTCAGTAGTGTTTTGTCATGGTTTACCTTGTCACAGTTACATTCTCTTAATTTTTCAAAGTTCATTTTGAATTTCTTTCTTTTAAATGCAAGAGTTTGAATATTTCAGTAGTGTTTGGTTGTTGTTTAACTTGTCAAAGTTACATTTTCTTGATTTTTCAAAGTTCATTTTGAAATTCTTTCGTTGAAATGCAAGAGTTGGAATATTTCAGTAGTGTTTTGTTGTGGTTTACCTTGTCACAGTTACATTCTCATGATTTTTCAAAGTTCATTTTGAATTTCTGTCGTTGAAATGCAAGAGTTGGAATATTTCAGTAGTGTTTTGTCATGGTTTACCATTTCACAGTTACATTTTCTTGATTTTTCAAAGTTCATTTTGAATTTCTTTCGTTGAAATGCAAGAGTTGGATTATTTCAGTAGTATTTTGTTGCAGTTTACCTTGTCACAGTTACATTCTCTTGATTTTTCAAAGTTCATTTCGAATTTCTTTCATTGAAATACAAGAGTTTGAATATTTCAGTAGTGTTTTCTCGTGGTTTAGCTTGTCACAGTTACACTCTCTTGATCTTTCAAAGTTCACTTTGGTTTTATTTCATTGAAATGCAAGAGTTGGAATATTTCAGTAGTGTTCTGTCGTGGTTTACCTTGTCACAGATACATTCTCTTGATTTTTCAAAGTTCATTTTGAATTTCTTTAATTGAAATGCAAGAGTTGGAATATTTCAGTAGTGTTTTGTTGTGCTTTACCTTGTCACAGTTACACTCTCTTGTTCTTTCAAAGTTCACTTTGGCTTTATTTCATTGAAATGCAAGAGTTGGAATATTTCAGTAGTGTTCTGTCGTGGTTAACCTTGTCACAGAATGGTTTACCATGTCACAGTTACATTCTCTTGATTTTTTCAAAGTTCATTTTGGTTTTGCGTCGTGGTTAAGCAAAAGCTTGATCATTTTAGGTGTGTACTGTCGTGGAAGGTTTTTACAAACCTAAAGGCACTTAATTTTTCAAAATCCATATTGAAGTCCCTGAATGGAAATGCAGGATTAGGGAAGAGCCATCAATGATGTGCCGAGATATACATTGTCGCAGCTCCGAGATTTAGATTTTTCAATGAACATCTATGATTTCTTTCATTGAAATACAAGAGTTGGTATATTTCAGTAGTGTTTTGTCATGGTTTACCTTGTCACAGTTACATTTTCTTGATTTTTCAAAGTTTATTTTGAATTTCTTTCATTGAAATGCAAGAGTTGGAATATTTCAGTAGTGTTTTGTTATGGTTTACCTTGTCAGAGTTACATTCTCTTGATTTTTCAAAGTTCAATTCTAATTTCTTTTATTGAAATGCAAGAGTTGGAATATTTCAGTTGTGTTTTTATAAGCTTTACCTTGTCACAGTTACATTGTATTTCTTTTATTGAAACGCAAGAGTTTGAATATTTCACTAGTGTTTTGTCGTTGTTTAACTTTTCATTGTTACCTTTTTGTAATTTTTCAAAGTTCATTCTTAATTTCTTTCGTTTAAATGTAAGAGTTATAACGTTTCAGTAGTGTTTTGATGAGGTTTACCTTATCACAGTTACATTCTCTTGATTTTGCAAAGTTCATTTTGAATTTCTTTCGTTGAAATGCAAGAGTTGGAATATTTCAGTAGTGTTTTGTCATGGTTTACCTTGTCACAGTTACATTCTCTTGATTTTTCAAAGTTCATTTGAATTTCTTTCATTGAAATGCAAGATTTGGAATATTCCAGTAGTGTTTTGTCGTAGTTTACCATGTCACTGTTACATTGTCTTGATTTTTCTATGTTCATTTTGAATTTCTTTCGATGAAATGCAAGAGTTGGAATATTTCAGTAGTAATTTGTCATGGTTTACCTTGTCACAGTTACATTCTCTTAATTTTTCAAATGTCATTTTGTATTTAGTTATTTTAAATGAAATATTTTTAATTTTTAATTATTTAATGTTAGTTTTTTAACTTTTAAAATTTACATTCTATTGATTATTAAATTTTCATTTTTAATTTATTTAAATGAAATGCAAGAGTTGGAATATTTCAGTAGGGTTTTGTCATGAACTACCATGTCACAATTACATTCTCTTTATTTTTTAAAGTACATATGAATGGCTGACGTTAGAATGCTGGACCTGAAATATTTCAGCAGTGTTTTGTCTCGCTTTACCGTGTCACAATTACATGCTCCCAATTTATTAAAGTTAACTTTGGATTTCTTTAGTGGAAATGCAATAACTGGAATATTTAGCTAGTGTTTTGTCGTGGTTTACCTTATCACAGTTACATTCTCTTAATTTTTCAAAGTTCATTTTGAATTTCTTTCCTGGAAATGCAAGAGTTGGAATATTTCAATAGTGTTTTATTGTGGTTTACCTTGTCACAGTTACATTTTCTTGATTTTTCAAAGTTCATTTTGAATTTCTTTTATTGAAATGCAAGAATTGGAATATTTCAGTAGTGTTTTGTTGTGGTTTACCTTAACACAGTTACATTCTATTAATTTTTCAAAGTTCATTTTGAATTTCTATCGTTGAAATGCAAGAGTTGGAATATTTCAGTAGTGTTTTGTTGTGGTTTACCATTTCACAGTTACATTTTCTTGATTTTTCAAAGTTCATTTTGAATTTCTTTCGTTGAAATGCAAGAGTTGGAATATTTCAGTAGTGTTTTGTCGTTGTTTACCTTGTCACAGTTACATTCTCTTGATTATTCAAAGTTCATTTTGAATTTCTTTCATTGAAATGCAAGAGTGGGAATATTTCAGTGGTGTTTTGTTGTGGTTTACCATATCACACCTACATTTTCTTGATTTTTCAAAGTTCAATTTGTATTTCTTTCGATGAAATGCAAGAATTGCAATATTTCAATAGTGTTTTGTCGTGGTTTACCTAGTCACAGTTACATTTTCGTAATTTTTCAAAGTTCTTTTTGGATTTCTTTCGTTTAAATGCAAGAGTTGGAACATTTCAGTAGTGTTTTGTTGCGGTTTAACTTATCACAGTTACATTTTCTTGATTTTTCCAAGTTCATTTTGAATTTCTTTCGTTGAAATGCAAGAGTTGGAATATTTCAGTAGTGTTTTGTCATGGTATACCTTGTGACAGTTACATTCTCTTGATTTTTCAAAGTTCATTTGAATTTCTTTCATTGAAAAGCAAGATTTGGAATATTCCATTAGTGTTTTGTCGTAGTTTACCATGTCACAGTTACATTCTCTTGATTTTTCAAAGTTAATATGAATTTCTTTCATTCAAATGCAAGAGTTGGAATATTTCAGTAGTGTTTTGTCGTGGTTTACCTTATCACAGTTACATTCTCTTATTTTTTCAAAGTTCATTTTGAATTTCTTTCCTGGAAATCCAAGAGTTGGAATATTTCAATAGTGTTTTATCGTGGTTTACCTTGTCACAGTTACATTTTCTTGATTTTTCAAAGTTCATTTTGAATTTCTTTCATTGAAATGCAAGAATTGGAATATTTCAGTAGTGTTTTGTTGTGGTTTTTCTTAACACAGCTACATTCTATTAATTTTTCAAAGTTCATTTTGAATTTCTATCGTTGAAATGCAAGAGTTGGAATATTTCAGTAGTGTTTTGTTGTGGTTTACCTTATCACAGTTGAATTCTCTTGATTTTTGAAAGTTAATTTTGGATATCGTTTGTCGAACTGCAAGAGTTGTAATATTTGAATAGTTTTTTCTCGGTGTTTATTATGTCACAGTTAAAGTCAAATGAACATTCAAAGTCTTTTCCTAATTTCTTTCGTTGAAATGCAAGATTTGGAATATTTCAGTAGTGTTTTGTTGTGGTTTACCTTAACACAGTTACATTCTATTAATTTTTCAAAGTTCATTTTGAATTTCTATCGTTGAAATGCAAGAGTTGGAATATTTCAGTAGTGTTTTGTTGTGGGTCACCATTTCACAGTTACATTTTCTTGATTTTTCAAAGTTCATTTTGAATTTCTTTCATTGAAAGGCAAGATTTGGAATATTCCAGTAGTGTTTTGTCATGGTATACCTTGTCACAGTTACATTCTCTTGATTTTTCAAAGTTCATTTGAATTTCTTTCATTGAAATGCAAGATTTGGAATATTCCAGTAGTGTTTTGTCAAGGTTTACCATGTCACAGTTACATTCTCTTGATTTTTCAAAGTTAATATGAATTTCTTTCATTCAAATGCAAGAGTTGGAATATTTCAGTAGTGTTTTGTCGTGGTTTACCTTATCACAGTTAAATTCTCTTAATTTTTCACAGTTTAATTTGAATTTCTTTCATTAAAATCCAGGAGTTGGAATCTTTCAATAGTGTTTTGTCGTGGTTTACCTTGTCCCAGTTACATTTTTTTAATTTTTCAAAGTTCATTTTGAATTTAAATCGTCGAAATGCAAGAGCTGGATTATTTCAGTAGTGTTTTGTTGTGGTTTTTCTTAACACAGTTACATTCTATTAATTTTTCAAAGTTCATTTTGAATTTCTATCGTTGAAATGCAAGAGTTGGAATATTTCAGTAGTGTTTTGTTGTGGTTTACCTTATCTCAGCTGATTTTTCTTGCTTTTTCAAAGTTCCTTTTGATTATATTTCGTTGAACTGAAAGAGTTGTAACAATTGAGTATTGTTTTCTCGGAATTAATTATGAAACGGTAACATTCTAATGATTATTCAAAGTTCTTACTGAATTTCTTTAGTTGAATTGCAAGAGATTAATTATTTAATCATTGTTTTGTCATCGTTTACCTTGTCACAGTTAAATTCTCTTAATTTTTAAAAGTTCATTTTGAATTTCTTTCGTTTAAATGCAAGAGTTGGAATATTTCAGTAGTGTTTTGTCGTGGTTTACCTTGTCACAGTTACATTTTCTTGATTTTTTTCAAAGTTCATTTTGAATTTCTTTCATTGAAATGCAAGAGTTGGAATATTTCAGTAATGTTTTGTTGTGGTTTACCATGTCAGAGTTACATTCTCTTGATTGTTCAAAGTTCATTCCGAATTTCTTTCATTGAAATGCAAGAGTTGGAATATTTCAGTAGTGTTCTGTCGTGGTTTACCTTGTCACAGTTGAAAAATTAAGAGAATGTAACTGTGACAAGGTAAGCCATGACAAAACACTAATGGTGGGAGGGGGAGCCATAAGTTAGGGGGGTCCTTTTGTCTCAAAATGCGCAAATTAAAAAGGGGGGCAAAAAAAGTTGGGGGAGGGGGGGGGCTTTGGGGTAGAAGGACCCTTTGGGGTTGGGATAGGGGACCTCACGACACTGTTCAAATACAACTTGTATATTATAATGACCACAGAGTTTCACCCTCAAATCCTCTTCTAAAACATCTTCTAAAATCATCTTTTAAAATGTCTCTAACTGTTTCGCCGAAGTAATTCCCTAAAATGTCTAAAAACGGTTTCGCCCAAATAACCCCTAAACATAATTTCTGCGTGTTCCCTTTGTTTTGGCATCCCTGTGCTGTCACAGTTGAATTCCTAGGAAACCCTTTCCCGCATTAATCTCTTCATCTCTAAGATCAAAATATCTCTTCCCCACCGTTAATGCACATTTGCAAACTTCACCCGGAAATAATTCTCCTTGGAAACAACAAATTAATTCCCCTTTCGTGAATCAATAATTCCCCTTAGAAACAGCAAATTAATTCCCCTTTCTTGAATCAATAATTCCCCTTAGAAACAACGAATTAATTCCCCTTTCGTGACAAATCAATTAACCTTGACATCACCTGTTAATCTCATCTTGGTTTTATCTCTATTATTCAAATCCTCATTAAGAACATTCAGGGCAGAGTTGTGCAAATGGAATACCTTTTCGCAAATTGAGTTAGCTTAATGCAAATGAGATATCATTTTGATATCTCTAATAGTGTATGCGATCTGGATGAGATCTCAGATACCTTTAAGCTACAGGCTAGTAACCGGCTTCCATAGCTACAATATTCATCGCACCATACGTTATGTCTTGTAGAATAGCATGGGGGTTCCTATAGCTTCAAGCAAAGTATTTCCGTCTTGTAGAATAACATGGTCCTATACAGGCAGGCAAATTACATGGGAATTTCTATACAGGCAAGCAAATAGCATGGTCCTATAGCTGCAAGCAAATAACATGAGAATTCCTATACAGGCAAGCAAATAAAAATACACCTATTAGCCCAGAGACCTGTCTGGTTGGCTCAGAAACCTGTCTGGTTGGCCAAGAAAGCTGTCTGGTAGGTTTTGTATAATTCCATATGCTATTGATATCTTTTTTGCAATGTTTAGGAACAGGTGGGGAATCCCCGCTCGTTTGGAATGGTTAAGACTGGTAGAAATGTCTTCCGGTTTTTATTCAAATCCCAATCACCAATTCAGGCTTGGATAAAAGGGTTAAATGTCCGGGTCAATGATCGTGAAGGAAGTGTAATTTTGTCGTTGAATAGCATGGTCTTATACGGGCAAGCAAATAACATGGGAATTCCTATACAGGCAAGCAACAACACTGTCCAAACGTCACTTGTGTGTTATACAGTAAACAATCATCCCATCTCCCTCAAAACACTTTTCACCCATTTCTTGTTAAATTTTTTTATTTCTAAACTATTTTAAATTGACAACACTGTCCAAAACATCACTTTTGTATTATACAGTACACAATCACCCCATCTCCTCCAAAACACTTTTCAGCCATTTCTTGTTAAAAATTTTTATTTCAAGTCAATCCTTAATAGGATCAAATTCGCAAATACTACACTCCAATTCTCAAATCTCATTACCTCTTTTTAACTGTCAATAAAACAATTCTGATTGTAGTGTCCCGACGTACATTCTTATGAAATTCTTATTAATAACAAAAAAAAACCTGTCTGCTTATCAAAATGTTCGCATTTGGAACTCTGCCAGTTAACACTAAAAAGTAAATTGGGTAAACCACTAGCAATAACCAAAGGCTTAGCAGTAGTTACATGTCGTTTTTGAGTCACTGTTGGTGACAATTCAATCAAAGCAGAGCTGTGCAAATGGAATATTTTTTCGCAAATTGAGTTAGCATTATGCAAATGAGATATCATTTTGTACAATATTCTCTTTGAAAAGGTGTAATGTCTTGTAGAAATGTTTTCCTATATGTCTCGTAGAAGTATAAGCCCATGTGAGAGGATACTCACTCTCTTTGAAAAGGTGTAGAGCATTAAGCAAATAGTATGGCAATTCCTAGTGCTGTACGCAAAGTATAAGTTAACATACTACTACTGAACAAAATGGCTATCTAAAAATGGTGATTGGATGTGTTTGGGGAAAAGGTGGGCGTGAGAGGGGGGTTAGTTGCCCTCAAATCACTTTCGACTGTTTAAAAGGGCACTATATCTTTGAATTTCCAATCGAAGAAGCCCTTTTTCAAGTTTCTACGACAAAGATTTCAATAAAACTTTTATGTCCCCAGGGCATAACTTATAACCCTTGCCCTGAAGACTCTGGGGGTGTCCTGCTCAAAGGTATAATTTCCTGAACTTTAAACTGCGTGGAACAAAATGGCTGTCTAATAATTTTGATTGGATGTGTTTGGGGAACTAGTGGGCGTGGAAGCGGTGTTAGTTTCCTTCCAATCTCTTTCGACTATTAAAAAGGGTACTAGCTATTTCAATTTGCCATCGAATGAGCCCCTTTTGAAGTTTCTACGACAACACGTTCTATAAAAAACCTTATATGCCCCCAGGGCATAACTTACAATCGTTGCCCTGAGGGCTGTGGAGAAGTGTCCTCCTCGAAAACATAATTTCTATCTGGAAATCAGCTACGCTGAACAAAAAGGCTATCTAAAAATTTTGTTTGGATGTTTTTGGGAACTAGTGGGCGTAGAAGGGGTGTTAGTTGCCTTCCAATTTCTTTCGACTATTAAAAAGGGCATTAGCCATTTCAATTTGCAATCGAATGAGTTTCTACGTCTTTTTGAAGTTTCTACGACAACGCATTCTATAAAAACCTTATATGCCCCATGGCATAGCTTACATCCCTTACCCTGAGGGCTGTGGGGGAGTGTCCTCCTCAAAACATAATTTTTATCTGGTTAGTTGGTTAGTTCTATCTGGTTATATTAAAAGGGCACTAGCCATTTCAATTTCCAATCGAATGAGCCCTTTTTGAAGTTTCTACGACAACGCGTTTTATAACAACCTTATACGCCCCCAGGGCATAACTTACAACCCTTGCCCTGAGGGCAGTGGGGGGTCGGGTTGTCATCCTCAAAGGCCTAATTTCCAGATCTTAAAACTACGTTGAATAAAATGGCTATCTCAAAAATTTGATTTTATGTGTTTGGGGAAAAGGTGGGCGGGAGAGGGGGGTTAGTTACCCTCTAATCACTTTCGAATATTAAAAAGGGCACTAGCCCTTTGAATTTCTAATCCAATGAGTCTTTTTTGAAGTTTTTACGACAACGCCTTCTATAAAATCTTGTATGATCCCAGGGCATAATTTACAACCCTTGCCCTGAAGGCTGTGGGGGAGTGTCCTCCTCAAAAACATAATTTCCATCAGAAAATCAACTACGCTGAACAAAATAGCTATCTTAAAGTTTTCTTTGGTTGTATTTGGGGAAATAGTGGGCGTCGAAGGGGTGTTAATTGCCCTCCAATCACTTTCGACTATTAAAAAGGGCACAAGCCACTCCAATTTCTAATTGAATGAGTCCTTTTTGAAGTTTCTACGACAACTTCTTCGATGCGATGTGCCCTGCTCTAAAGGAAAAAAAAATAAATAATACATTGTACCCACATCATTCTTATATGCCCCCAGGGCATAACTTAAGACCCTTGCCCTGAGGGTTGTGGGGGAGTATCCTCCTCAAAAACATATTTTCTATCTGGAAATCAACTAACGCTGAACAAAATGGCTATCTCAAAATTTTGATTGGATTTGTTTGGGGGAATGATGGGCGTGGGGAGGGCTAGTTGCCCTCAAATCACTTTCGACTATTAAAAAGAGCACAAGCCACTCCAATTTCCAATTGAATGAGTCCTTTTTGAAGTTTCTACGACAACTTCTTCGATACGATTTGCCCTGCTCTAAAGAAAAAAAAAATAACACATTGTACCGACATCGTTCTTATATGCCCCCAGGGCATAACTTAAAACCCTTTCCCTGAGGGTTGTGGGGGAGTGTCCTCCTCAAAAACATGTTTTCTATCTGGAAATCAACTACGCTGAAAAAAATGGCTATCTCGAAATTTTGATTGGATGTGTTTGGGGGACTGATGGGCGTGGGGGGGGGCTAGTTGCCGTACAATCACTTTCGACTATTAAAAAGGGAACTAGCCATTCCAATTTTCAATCGAGTGAGACGTTTTCGGAGTTTCTACGACAACTCCTTCGATACGAAGTGCCCTGGTATGAAAAAAACAATACATTATGCCAACATCGTTCTTTACTTCGGCAGCGCGATTGCGCTGCCTATGATTGCAAGATTTAGGCTATGCCGAAAAGGATTCTCAAAATATCTCACAAGACTTTGAAAATAGAAGACAAGATTTTGTAATATTGAACAAGATATCGTAATGTCTTGCAAGACTTTGATGATATCGAGCAGGATTTTAATAATATTTCATAAGATTTTGAAAATCTTGATAATACCAGACATAATTTTGATAGCACTATGTTAAGTTTTCTTAATAGCTAACTTTATTTTTGATAGCACTATATTTTATTTTGATAATGACAGACACGTTTGGATTATAGCTGACAATATTTTGTTAATAATTAATTAAAAAAAGCTTCCCGAAAAATAAATTGTTCAAAGAAAAGTACAGGCCATTTTAAACATAAGCTCAGCAGATACAAATCCTTTTAAAATTCAAACTCAAAACGACCTGAAATTACTACTAAAGAATCAATGAAACCCAAAACGGACAGAAATTAAATAAACAATCATAGCAAAAACATACAACAAGTAATGATATAAATGAATAAATAGATCTTAAAGCGAGTAATGCTTAAATTGAATTTGAAAATCAAGCTTAAAACGAAAAAAAATATTTTCCTATTGAATTATAAATGAAAATTAAAACGAAAAGAAATTAAATAAACAATCAATGCAAACAAACATACAGTAGATATTAATGTAAATTAATAGATAAATCTTAAAAGGAGCGAAACTTAAATTGAATATGCAAATCAAGCTTGAAGCGAACAAAAGTCACCACAAACAAGAGTTTGGGTATGACCTCCTTCTCTCACTGTAAAAGTCTAAAACCTACTGCGTCATTGGCGCTTTTCTGAAAACCAATTTTATGACTAATATTTTCTTTTGTACTTAATGTTGAAAATAAACATTAAAATTTTAGTAACATTTTGAACTGATGAGCTTTCAGCAATTAATATCATTATACATCAAATATTCAGTTTAATTTATTAGCTCTTTTTAAAGTTATTAAAGACGATTATAGTTTCCCTACAGAAAAGTGTTTGGATACTGCCTCCTTTCCTAACTGTAAATAAAAACCAAAAGCCTACTGCGTCGTTGGCGCTTAACTGAAAACGGATTAAATTACAAAATATTTTCTTTTCCAGTTCTTACAGCTTATCCCTTTCATAAGAGCCATATACGCCCCCAGGACAACACTTACAACGCCTATCCCCCGGGCTCTGGGGGGGGGCATTTTTGTTATCTAATTTTTAACAATTTCCGAAAAACTGGCTATCACAAAATTTGTACCGGACGGGTTTGGGGAAAAAAGAGCGGGGGGGGACTAGTTTAACTCTCTTGATTCTTAAAAAGTGAACTAGAACTTTCAATTTCCAATCAAAGGAGCCATCTATGAAGCTTATACGAGCATCCCTTTCATAAGAAACATACATGCCCTTAGGGCATAACTTTGACGCCTTACCCTGTTCCCTTGGGGGTTCTATTGACGCCAGATTTTTTCTTATCCGACCTCTGAACTATTTTTAACAGAATGTCTATCTCAAAATTTTCATCTGATGGGTTTTGAAAAAGAAGGCGGGGGGGGGGGGACTAGCTGCCCTCGGATGTCTTTTGACAATTAAAAAGTGAGCTCGAACTTCCAATATCCAATCAAATGAGCCCTCTCTGAAGTTTATGAGAGTATTACTACCATTCGAATAATATATGCCTCAGGACACAACTTACAACGCCTGCCCCCGGGCCCTGGGGGTTGTGACGACACCTGAGTTTTCGTTATCTGACTTTTGAGCAATTTTTAACTTAATGGCTATCGCAAAATTTTTATTGGATGCATTTGGGGAAAAAGGGGCGTGGAGGGGGCTAGTTGCCCTCCAAGCTCTTTTGATTCTAAAAACTGAACTAGAACTTTGAATTTCCAATCATATGAGCCATCTCTGAATTTTTTATGAACATCCCTTCAATAAGAACCTTATATTCCCCCAAAGCATAACTTACAACACCTGCCCTCTGGTCCTGCCTGGGGGGCTGTGTTGACCCCTGAGTTTTCGTTATATGGTCTTTGAACTATTAAAAAAAAAGAAGCTATCTCAAAGTTCTTATCGGATGGGTTTGAGGAAAAAAGGGTGTGGCGGGGGGGGGGCTAGGTACCCTCCAATATCTTTTGACTCTTAAAAAGTGAACTAAAACTTTCAATTTCCAATCAAATGACTCCTCTTTAAAGTTAATACGAGCATCCCTTCGATAAGACCCATATATGCCCCCAGGGCATAACGTACAACGCCTGCCCCCGGGCCCTGGTGGGTTTTGTCAACACCGGAATTTTTTTTATATCATCTTTGAACTATTTTTGACAAAATAGCTACCTTAAAATTTTTATTGGATGCATTTGAGAGTTTGGGGGTGGGGGAGCTGGTTACCCTCCAATATCTTTTGACGCTTAAAAAGTTAACTAGAACTTTTAATTTCCAATCAAATGAGCCCTCTCTGAAGTTTATACGAGCATTCCTTTCATAACAACGACATATGCCCTCAGGGCATAACTTATAACCCTTGCCCCTGAAGACTGTGGGGGGAGTGTCCTGCTCAAACATATAATTTCCAGAACTTTCAACTACGTTCAACAACATGGCTATATCAAAATTTTTATTGGATGTATTTGCGGAAATGGTGAGCGTGGAAGGGGTCTCAGTTGCCTTACAATAACTTTCGGCTATTAAAAAGGGAACTAGCCGTTTAAATTTCCAATCGAATGAGCCCTTTCTGAAGTTTCTACGACAACGTTAGTAGTAACCCAGGTACTACTTCTAGCCGATTATGTTCCTTCCTGTATTATTTGGGGCCTTACGTTCCTTGACCTTTTCAAAGAGATTCAGGGCTCCCTCACATGGCCTTCTGGATTTTCTCGGAGGTATAGCAATTTCAATGTTATTCTGGGCCTTTACGTTCCTTCCTATGATATTCTGGGCCTTCGTTATACTATGTTCCGTCTTGTACTTGTTACATAACATGTTATGAAGGACAAGTTGTTCTGACGCAATTTAGCAGATTCCTAGTTCATGATATATTTGTCTTTTTAAGGATAAACCTGTACTATTCTGGGCCTTTACGTTCCTTCCTATGATATTCTGGGCCTTCGTTATACTATGTTCCGTCTTGTACTTATTACATAACATGTTATGAAGGACAAGTGTTTCTGACGCAATTTAGCAGATTTCTAGTTCATGATATATATATATGTCTTTTTAAGGATAGACCTGTATTATAAAACCAGCGCGTCTTGTTTCGCTGATAATAAATTCAATTATTTTTTGTATATATTCAAGTTTCAAATTAGGATTTTCAACAGTTTGAATAGTTCAATCAACCTATTAGTATCGGTATTTTTGCGATCATTTACATAGATATGGAAAATTCTAAGCAACTTCTGGTGAGTAAAATTTCCTCATTATTATAATAAAAAGAAATTGTCTCGTCATTAAGTTAAGGAAGAAATTCCTTCCTCACACTTTTTTTTTCACCATGTTGGTGCCTCTTTTCAAAAGCTTCCTTCTTTTAAATATTAAACGATCCATGTATTTCAATTTAAGAAAATATTCAAAAAAGAGAGGCATGCTCACTTTGATTTTGATTCATTGTATATGAAAAATTAAAATAGAATTTGCATATTAGTTTCGGCAGATATGAAAGGTCGCCCCCCCTCCTCAATATCTTGCTCTTTACACTAAAGTTCGATGGGGGGGGGGGCAAGATGGAACAATGCCACATTCTGTGTGTTTTTATCTTTATTTGGTGGGTATTCAAAAGCGCGGATTTCTGTTAAATAAATGATTCTTGTATGTGCGATTCAAGAGTTTCCTTTTATGGTCAAATTAAACGAGACGTATTTGATAAAAGCAAAAAGGGGATTTAACAGATGATTAAGTAGCTTTTATAAGAAATTTAAGAAAGGGAAGGGGTCAATGTATCAATTCTAGCACGTTCATTGTAAGATGAAAAAAAAAACAAAAGTATTTCTTCATTAAGGAATTTATGTATTAAGTTGGAACTTTCAGAGAGTGCTTAAAAGGGAAGGTTGAGTTGCACGAGGGTCCAGCTAAAGGGGGTATAGTTACATGGGGGTCGAGGGCAATTTATCTGTAAAAGAGGGCTTATTATTTCATTACTAAATTTTTCTTCTTTTTTTTAAGGATGTTGAGATGGATTCTTGCCCTCCCTCTAAAAAGAGATCAAGATGGGATGATAACACATCACTTCAAACTGCAAGACCATCCATTACAAGTTCTCTGGACCAACCAGGGCCCTCTCATGACAGTGTCAACTCTGCACAGAATTCGATGAGAGAAAGCGTTATTCGCTATGCACCAAGGCCACTTTGTAACGAACTAACTGCAACTTCTACGGTAAGCGCCATTTATCAGATATCTTTCAACTTTATAGCGCACTCACAATTTGGTTTTACAAATTCCCTTTTTAAACAAGTTGCTGATAATTTAACTTTTACATTCGACTCAGAGATGGCGTTCATGTACTAAAGTTAAGAAAAAAAAACCGGGTCAGCACGCGCCTCTTAGCCTAATCAAATGCAGATTCCTTCAAGGTGTAACAAAACCTGCCTTTGCTCCGTGTATTCTTCAATGAAATAAGGAACTTCTCGTGAAATTTGAAGTCTTAATTTAAGCAAACTTAAACGATCATCGTTTGTTCGGCTAACAATTTATAATCAGCTACTTGTATGCCTGCGTGTGTGTATTTACTAACGGGGGGTAATTATTGAAGAAAAAAAAGGGTGTGTAGGGGTGGGGTAAAAAAAAGGGGGGGGGGGGTGGTAGGTTTGTAGGAAAAGGAATCTGCTTCTAGTCTGATCGCTATTTCTTACGGACGGCTAGATTTGTAGGAAAAAGAATCAAGTTCTTTTTTTAAATGGGGATAGTAAGAAAAATATTTGGCTGACTTTTTTTTTTATTTTATTTTATTGCTATTAGTCAAACGTTGCGATGTTTGTGTGTGTGTGTGTATGTGTATGTGTGCGTGTGTGTGTGTGTGCATGCGTGTGCGTGTGCGCCGTCTCTGTGCGTGTGTGAGCGTGTGCGTGTGTGCGTGTGTGTGTGTGTGTGTGTGTATTTGTGTGTGTGTGTATGTGTGTATGTATGTGTGTGTGTG